>NW_010426735.1:18392-18860 GCF_000710305.1 Buceros rhinoceros silvestris | reverse complement strand
AAAAAAAACCCCAAAACCTCATTGCATTGCCTAAAAAAATCCACATTCTCCCTGGCTGCTTTTTCTTGCTAACCTCCGCTTGCTTTGCCTCTCCTCCCCTCCCTCCTCTCCATCTCCCTCCCTCCCTCTCTCTGGGGGGAAAAAAGGTCATTGCGCAAATGATTAGTCAGAGCTCAGTTGCTGTAGCAACCGGCTGCTGGAACTGGGACAGGCGTGCAGCGAGGACAACGGAGAGGTCGAGCATCAGCCAGGGCTGGGGGAGCCCAGCCTTTGTATTTGCTTTCAAGAGCCGGGGAGCCAGGCGGTGCGAAGCCCCCAGCTCCACACCATGCGTTAGGCCCTTTCACCAGCAGCTCCCCAACTGCTTGGCTACGGTTTGTTAAATCGCCGCCGTCTCGATGCCATCGTGGAGTCAGTACGGCCTTGGCATTTCTCCGGCGGCTCCTGGAGTGGTGGTCCAGGCCTTTT
>NW_010426735.1:15001-18315 GCF_000710305.1 Buceros rhinoceros silvestris | reverse complement strand
GGCTCTTGGTGTGGTGGCACAGTCCTTTGCCGGTGGTACCCTCTGCTCTGGAAAGGAGGATCCTGCCCTTGGTGGAGCAGCCGTGGAGCTGGGGCATGTTGTGGTTTCTTCCCTGTGGCTGTGACCAAGCCAGGGTGGGGGGGAACGCATGCCGCTGGGGTTCAGGGCTCCTTGTCCTCTTGCAACATCCCACACTTGAAATATGAAGCCAAGTTCCTCCTGAGCCTGCACAAGGAACCAGGCATTAACTGTGTCCTGCCCATTTCCAGTTTCAGAGTGCTGCAGTCCCTCTGCTTCATCTCCTGAGCAGCTTCAGACAAAGACTTTTCCAAATATTCCCTCTTTCCTCCCTGCCCTAGACTCAAGGTCAGCGGCTCGGCACGCAATGGCCATGGGCTGTTTGGCCTTGGAGGACAGGGCAAGGGCTCTTCTGGGCATGGTGAAGCCACGTGCACAGTGGTTTTCACCACGCTCATGGTCTTCAAGTGGTTTTGTTGCCGAGGTTGCTGGATGCAGGCTGGGGACCGTCCTGTCCACGCTCAGCCTATCCCAGCCTAGATGATGTGGCCAAGGAGGGCTGGCAGCAGAGCCATTGGTGGTGCAGGCAGGGACCCCTCCAGCTGTCTGTTGGGTGGTGGGATACTGTGCTGGGCTGCAGAACTAGGGAGGGTGCAGGGGGAGCCCTGATTTAGTCCTTGCCCCGAGCAGTGTTGGTTCTGCATCACTGCAGCTCTCCCCTGCAGCCCAAAAATCACTGCTGGACAGGCCCTTCAGGGGACCTCTGCAGCCTTCTGATGTGATCAGGGATCTGTTCCCACCACCAGCTCCCTGCTCTGGAGGAGATAACGGTCCTGCATTGGTGTGGGGTGGGAGAGCCCTGCTGCTTGGCTGTCTCCATCTCTGCTCTTCCCCTTGCACACCAGTCCTTCAGGGGCTGAAGACTGGTTATGTGCCAGCGCGCGCTGGCTGGATCTTTGAGCAAGCTGCTCCTTGCTCTTTGTGTGTTGAGCAGTGGTTCGGGGTCATGCTTCCTTCTACTGCGTACACCGAGGGCAGATGGGCCTGAGGTTGCAGAAGGCTTTGAGACCCTCAAAGGAAAGCTCTGGGGAGGAGTGATGTGTCGCAGTGGCTGGAAGTTGGTACAAGCGCTGCTGGGGAGGGGATGTAACAGCTCTGCTTTGGGAGAGCTGGGTGGGCTCTGGGCAGGATTTCGGGGATGTCTTTGGTCTCTTGCTCAAGGTTGAGCTCTGTGCATCCACGTAGGAAGCTGTGGGTTGGCGTCCTCAAGCCTAGGAAATTATTTTAGTCTGAGTTTGTGGGAACAGCAGGAAAGGGCTATTTATGCAGAAAATGGCTTCCAGTAAACACGCTTCCTCTGGGAACAGAGAGAAATTGCTGAGATGTGCTGGAAGTCTTTTCACTTTCCTGGGACTGTCCTTGATGGCCAAGAGTGAGGCAGCCATGCGCCAGAGCCACTCCAGCACTGGGCAATGTTCTCAGCCCTGCTCCAAAACCCCCTGTCCTCAGCTCTCCATCACCCTGTGGGTGGAGAGGGGCTTTCAAGAGCGCTGCTCGCTCTGCTTTGCCCACTGATGCTCCTCTCGGTCCTATGAGAGGTCCTCCAAACCTCTTGAGATTTCCTTCAGCTCCCAGCATTTCCTTCTTCCCTGCTTTTTTGTTTAAAATCGTGTGACTGCAGAGTACTGGCTGGGGGTGTTGCTGGTTTAAGGGTTTCTTACCTCACGGTTGCAGAGACGAGCTTAGCAGTGTGACGTCAGTGGCCTACAGGCTCGAAAACCATCAGGGAAATAAAAGCAAGCCAACTGGTCTGTCTTTTTTTTTTTCTTTCTCCTTGCAAATCTCATTATTTTAAATCTCTTCCCTGATTTTTCCAGGGTCTGGAAATCTTTAGGCGCTCTGAATGCCTCAGGGTTGGCCACACTGTTTTAGTGTATTTTTCAGTCGTATTTTCTTTTGGAGGAGGTGAATCAAACCTGCAGGTTCAGTCCAGGTGACTAACATTTCAGGTTATCAAAAACCACAAAAGAAAGGAATGGATGAATTTAAGGCCTCCAGGAGAGGGCCAAAAATCCTTGTGACTCATTCAAACACTCTATTTTTGAGCCTGAAACCCCAAAATGGTGCCTGTTCCCTGCTGCCCCTTGCAATGGACTGGCTAGGGGACTGTCAGCCATCCAGCGCTGGGTTTGGGTTACAGGGCTGCCAAGCCCACAGGCCAGTGTGGAGTCCCGTTGTGGGCTATTATCTTCTACATGTCTCATCTGTCAGTCCCCTCCTCACTCCTGAAGGACCCCCAAGGTCCAGCTTCAGAGGTGGCTGTGCTGGTATTTGAAGACATCAACCATGTCCTGAGCATGAGTGAGTTAAGAGAAGGTTGGAGAGGGCACACGTTCCCCTATGGATGATATCCAATAGCGACTGAAAGCGATGGATGCTGCCTGTGATGGTTTGGGAGCAGGTCCATGACTATGTGAGAGCTTACTGCTTAGAAAAGACATAGGAGGGGGAGCCTGGGGACATCCTAGTCCCTCCCTGGGCAGTGGGGAGGCGGATGGGAAAGCTCTAAAGCCATTTGGCAAAGCCAGTGCTTGAGGTCTCCCCCGTGCCCCTGTGGCACCACTTTTCAGTGGGAACCACCTGCAGCGCAGGATGGGACCGTTTGTGACTCTCGGATGCAGAGCACCCTCAGAGCCCCCTGCGCTGGTCCAGCCTCTGCTGGAAGGAGCAGCTGGGCAGGGGAGCGCAGGGAGAAGGCGCGCAGCCCTTCCCACAGCTCTCTCCATGAGCTTGCGCTCCTCCAAAGAACTGTACGTGATCGTCTGTCAGTGATTGCCATTGACACAGGCAAAAATCTATAACCTGGGGTCAGGCCCCTCTTCCGGGCTCTCGTGTCAAGAGATTCCCCCCATCTCCTCCCTAAAACTGCAGGGAGCAGCCCCCACCTGTGACATCTCGTCTCGCTGACTCGGCCCAGCGCTAGCCCGTGTCCAGGAGGTTGCCCGCAGACATCGGCTGTCGGCGGCAAAGAGCTGGAGTGGTGTCCTGGGGACACCGCGCGTGCAGGCAGCTCGAAGTGACCCCGTCACCGCAGCTGCCCTGATGGGTGAGTGCTCTGTGCTGCCTGGGCTGTGCCGTGCCAGGGTGGCCAGTGCTCCTGGCTGGGGGTCCGCCGGGGGAAATCCACCATGGAGTTAATGCGTGCTCTTGTTTCAGTCGTCTTTTGTTAACGGTTCTGGCCCGGCGCCACATGAGGAGTGCGGGCAGGCGGTGCTGGGGGCCAGCAGGGACGGGTT
>NW_010426735.1:14466-14884 GCF_000710305.1 Buceros rhinoceros silvestris | reverse complement strand
GTGGCTCCTGGGTGGAAGGGACAGTTGGCCCAAACGGGGCACGTACGAGCGCGGCAGTCGCTCGCCTGGGGAGGAGCCCAGCTGCTCCCTGCGCCATTGAATTCCCCGGGGCTTCGTGGGAGCACGATGAAGCTGCTGGCTCGCAACCCCCCGGAGACCTTCCTTGTGCTGCAGTAGAGAGCTGCTCCCCACATCAGCTGAGGGGCTGCGGGGGTGTCCTGCCTGTGACGTGAGGTGTTGGGGTTTCTCTTGGTTGGGGCAGTGGGTGGCAGTGACATGAGGCAGTTCCTCTGCCCAACCCAGGCCAGGGCCAGGGCCAGGGCCAGGTCCTGCTCAGCCTTGGCTAAGCCCAGCACTGGGAGCAGACCACTGGATGTGGCCGTCTCTGCTGGAAACACCCCCTGTTTCGTCTGGCCAT
>NW_010426735.1:11877-14339 GCF_000710305.1 Buceros rhinoceros silvestris | reverse complement strand
CCTGTTTCGTCTGGCCATTGTTTCCTCCAATCTCTTCGTTATCTTTCATGGCGTTCTCTCCTCTCACTCTTGTGCTGCTCAAGGCTGTTGGTGCAAGCTCAGCTTTTGGGCTCGTGCTTGTCCGGCTGAACGTTTAACTGTGTGAGCCAGGTTATTTCGTGCACTCCCCAACACAAGTGGCCCCTGACAGCAAGGCTCAGCCCTGGCTCGGCTCTTTAACAACTGCGGGGAACAGCACGTCCACATGAACCCCAGCTCCAACCCGGCCCTCGGGGAATGACGCAGCAAAGGTGAAATATCAAAGGGAGGCGGGAAGTGCATGGCAGGAGCAGGGGGAGGGGAGGAGGGGATAAGCGGTGAACCCCAGCTCCAACCCGGCCCTCGGGGAATGACGCAGCAAAGGTGAAATATCAAAGGGAGGCGGGAAGTGCATGGCAGGAGCAGGGGAAGTGGAGGAGAGAATAGCCGGAGATGACCTCAGCGGGGCGGGGAGCCCAGCTACACGCATGGAAGGGAAATGAGAAAAGGATACAGCTGGGACCAGCCATGGCACCTGCGTGCTCTGCCCCAGCGATGTTCCTGCTTCCCGCTTTTCCCCCGGGATGGGCCGGGTCAGCGCTAGACCTCGGCAGGTTGTGGCTTCCAGAAGTGCCAGTCAGAAACTGCAGCAAAAACACCCAGCAGAGCAGCTCGGGAGCTTGGCCAGGAGCCACCGAGCAGCCACATGTGACCAGGGATGCTCTTGGGCATCCAAGTCCCCGTGTACCAAGAGCCGGCTGCAAGGGAAAGGCTCCAATCTGGTGATCGTCGGATCCGCTGTGGTGCGCTGCTGACCCGGCTTCCCGGGTTTGTTTAAAGATGACGTGGGGCAGATCGCATCCTTCCACCCTTGCCGGCACATAGCGAGAGCCGGCGGTGTCACCAGGATCAGGGCCGCCTGTCGAGAAGCCACACAGGCTGTCCCAGGGTAGCTGCTGTCCCTTCAATAGCTCTCGGCTGTGCCCAGGGATGGCTGAGGTTTGGGGTTTTTTTTTGCATGTGGAGTTTTATTTTTAGCTGGAAAAAACCCAGCCTTGAAAAAACAAGTGCACACAAAGTTTTCGTGAAAAATTCTGAACATAATGGGATTGTTCTCTTCCTCACAAAACTGCCTGTGACATTTCTAAATGAAGGGTTTCTCCTGTCCTTCTGCTTTTCCCCATCAGTCTTCAGTGAAATTTCTCCCTTCCCTAAGACGCCCCGTTTTCCTCCTGAAGATACGCCCTTTCAGGAAGGGGAAGTCTGTTCTGGAATGTTGTTCTTCGGAATTTAAAAAAAAAAAGGAAAATGCAGGAGAAAGTTACACAAATTTTGAACCCATTTTGAATTCCCTTTGGAACCCATTGAAATGCAATGGGACTAACAATTTGGGGTGTATCTCCCTTCTTCTATCTATTTCTCATCTGTCCTTAGCTTTTGGTGTGGGAGAACTGGGACAGTAACTGGCAGGTTGAGACTCCTACTCTTCCTTTACTCAAGGAAAAGATTTTCCCATCCCAGTTGAGGTCATCCTTTGGAGATGGAGAGGAGCTCACGAACCTCTGGGCACATAAAAGCCAACATCTGGAGGGAGTCGTGCCCTTGACCACCTCCTCTCTCTGGTGGAGGGATGTTCAGAAGTCAGTGCAGAGTTATGGGGCTCTGGGAGTGCTGGCGTTGACCCAGGGGTTGGTCAGGGTGGATGTGAGGATTTGGAAGTGGCACAGCAGAAACCTCAGGTCCTGAGGTCTGTTCCTGGCTCTCTAGCAATGCTTCCCAGGTGACCTTAGGGAAGTCACTTTGGCCCTCCTCAACTTTTGATCGTTCTGAGTTGCCACAGGGGGCTGATCAGCCACCACTGACTCATGGGAGTGGACAACACTAGTTTTCCTTCCAGGTTAGAAATGTGTTTGCTGCTTTTCAAGAGCAACTACTCTTCTCTTGGAGTTGAATGCACCAGACGTGGGGACTCTTCTGTCCTTAGACAACATGGTTCTCTGCACTCTCTTGATGCTCAGAAACAGCATCCAAAACAGCAGCCACGTTGCTGCTGTTCCCTCATGGTGCATCTGAGGGTCTTGCCTGACCCAGCCTGGGAGTGTTCGCGTCACTTGGCTGAGGACTTGGAACCATGGGGCAGAGCTCTTGGCCCTTAGAAGAAAACACTTGCAGCCATGGCAGGCTGAGGTCGCACCTTCCACTGCCAAAGTCTGGGCTTGGCGAGCCTGATTCAGCCACCCAAATTAAAGCTGTTTCCCAGAGATCCCATTGGAGCCGACGATGCTGCTCTACCTCAGGTACCTGACCCATCGGCTGGGGAGGGGACCCGCTGGGGGACATCTCGAGAAGGGGCTGGTGCTTGTGCGTGTGTCTGGTGAATGCTGCTGCCCATCTCTTTCCAAACCGCAGGGGAAATACCAGAGCTCATAGGCAGCGGCTGCCTG
>NW_010426735.1:10077-11813 GCF_000710305.1 Buceros rhinoceros silvestris | reverse complement strand
GCTCATAGGCAGCGGCTGCCTGCAGCCCCTGGCCGTGCAAAGCCAGAGCAGGGAAGGGGAGCAAAGCAAACATGCTTTGTCCAGGCTATTTATTTTGTGCTGGGGTAAGGGGTTTTTTTTTTGTTTGTTTCAGACATGCGATGAGAGTGTTACTCAGCCATGACTCGAGAACTTGTGAGCAATAAAGTCATCCCGAAGTCTGCCAAAAAAAATCTTCTTAGCACACCCACCTCATCACACGTTCCCACTGTAGCTACTTTAGTGTGATCTGCCACTGAAAGGCGGCTACCTCACAGGGAGGCTGCGGTAGCCATCTGTGAGCTTGCGGCAACGGCCCATGAACAAACCTGTGCCCGTCGGTGTCACCTGCCTGGTGACTGGGACACTTTGTCAGTGGCATCACAAAGATGATGGGCTGGGGTTTGCTCCAAAATCCAAGGGAAAACAGAGCTGGAAGGGGCTGCGTAGTCTGGTGTAGTTTTCTTCCTGCAGCCTGGACTGGTCTTGGGTTTGAGATGTTGGGTTTGACCTTTTGGGATCGAGATCCAACCTGAAACCCCCATGAGGTGGACAGCCATGGACACCTTCCTCCTGCCCTGCGCTGACACAGCTCCATCAGGGCTTGCTGGATGTAAGGTGACTTGGAGTTCCAAGTTTGGGGTGGTGATGAGCAGTGTGGTGCTTTCTCCAGGCTGGGGGAAGAGGTGGGATGGAGACATGCACCGCTGAACAGGGAGAGTGCTGCTGGAAGTGCCTGAGAAAGTGCGTATTGGTGCCAGAATTCACATTATTGGGTCTGAACAATTTCCTGGGCGAGGAGGCAGGGGGCAGGGTCCCTGTGTGCAAGAGCCCTTGCCCTGGGGCGACCGCTCTGCATGTGCGGTGGTGCAGCTCTCGGGTCCAGTGCCTCTGGGACTGCATGTTCCTGTGGCTGGATTTTGGGGCTCACTGCAGGAGGAAGCCCTGCTCTGTTGAAGGCAGGCAGTATTAGGGTAAGAAACAACCCCGTATCAGTGGGGTGGGATGCAAAGGACGGTGTTGGAGACCCCCCCATCATCCCACTGGCAGGCAGGAGCCAGGGGCAGCGGGGAGGTGAGTCTGGGCAGAAGCCCCTCGCCTGAACTGCCGGGGTAAAAGCCGCCTCCGCTAAGGCCTTCTCTCCCCACCCCTTCCCTGCACCGGGGCTCTAAATAATTGATTAACGCTGATAAATAATAGATCTTGTATTTGCTCCTTTGCTTTTCTCTGCCGGGGCGTGTGCGCTTGCAGCCTGGCGGTGCTGCAGGAGGGTTACGGGGATGGGGAACGCGTGGCTGTTGGGCCGGGGTAGGGAGCTCTGCAGCAGGGAGAGCATTCCGGGGAGATAAAGGGCTGGTTTGATGTGTGTTCATGTGGCGGGGCTGTTTTGCCTTGCATGCCTTTCTCTTTTGCTTTATTTTTTTCCTGGAGTGAAGCCTGGCGCCAGCAGTCTGGAACCAGCCTGACAAGCTTTTGAGTTATGGAAAGGGGGAGGAAGGGGGGAGGAGAGAGAAAGAGGGAGCGAGAGAGGCAGGGAGGAGGAGGAGGGCGAAGGCAGAGGGAGGCAGCTGGGATGTGGATTATTAGGGGAGAACAAGAATACACACAAGAGGCTGGTGGGGTGAGGGCTGGGGGCTACTGGGGTTGGTGGGGAGGGGAAGGAGCTGGCTTTTAGCAAACCTTTCCAAGGCGATTTTTTCTTTTTTTTATCGGTGGGG
>NW_010426735.1:9720-9980 GCF_000710305.1 Buceros rhinoceros silvestris | reverse complement strand
TTTGTCTTTGTTGCAGGGGTGGGGGAGAGGGGGAATTGAGTCATTTTGGGCATGAAACGCAAACCTTGCCGCGTCAAGGAACAAGGAAGTTTTTTAAAGCACCAATTAAAGGGCTTGGAGAGGTCCGGGGCTTTTAAACAGCCTTGGGAAGGAGCGGGGGGGTGGGGAGGGAGTCCTGGCCGGCGTTCAGGCTGCCGTCCCATCAGGACATTCCTTTCTGCTGAACGCTGCTGCTCCCGGCCCTCTCCTCCTCCTTTTCC
>NW_010426735.1:7720-9588 GCF_000710305.1 Buceros rhinoceros silvestris | reverse complement strand
GAATCCTTTCCAACTCTCACGTCCGAACCCGGAGAACTTTGCTCCTTTTCATCTCACGCTGCCATCCTGCCCCTGGCCCCAGGCTGCACTGATCACGAGCTGCCTGCCCGGAGAGCCCCCAGACCCCCACACTTCACACGCCTGAGACATGGGGGCCAGCAGTCCCTCCAGGGCCTGGCATTGCCAAAAATCCCCCCGCCCCAGTTGATGGAGACCCCCATCTGCCATCCCCTCCCTGCTCAAGGAAGGCAGCTGCTTCAGCAAACGGGAAGCTGTGATGCCGGGGGGAGGACGGCTCATTGCTTGGTGATGGGGAGCTGCCCCCCAAAATGGGAGAGGGTGAACATGCCCCATGAGGGCTACAAGGGGGTGGGTTGGGCCGCGTGTTTGAAAAGTTCCCGTCAGTGTCCCCACTTCTGGGAAAACCACATGGCGCCCAGGCGGGCTGCTCTTGAGTGGCTCTGGGGGCGTTGCAGCACCAACAGCAGCGTGGCCAGAGTCTGGAGCAAATCTACCCGAGCAGGGCTATTGCAGGCAGAGGCTGGAGCAGCTCCGGGCCACATTTCCCCTGTCATACACCCCCTCATCACCTCCCACGGACACTCGACAGCAAGAAGCACAGGGGCGACCATAACCTTGCTGTTTCAGCCGGCTGTGCCCACCTCGCGGAGTGGGGAGCGAGCTGGAGTGCACCAAGGAGCACCATGCCCCAAGCACTGGCGAGGGGATGGGGATTTGGAGCCGCTTTGCAAGGGCTTTGTTTGGTTTGGTCTCAGCGCAGCCTATTTAACTCCAACGACTGGTGAAGGTTGGGGAGAAAGGAGCTCTTTGTTAAAGGCTGAACAGCCCCAGGTCTTTAAGTCAGCCTGTGCGAAGAGCTGGGAGAAGTTGAGATAGCCCAGGGACCGGTGGATTTGGGGATGGACAGATTTCACATCGCTCACACCTCTAAAGTGAAGAATGAGAGTGAGGGTTCGTGCCCTCAGCCCCCAAAGAAAAGCCTAGCAGAAACCCTGCGAAGCACCACCACCATCTGCCAAGTCTTTGTCTTCACAGAGGAGATGGAAGGAGGAACACCCAGTTTTCTGCTATCGCCATTACGGGTTGCCTATGAGCCGCAGCCCTTCAGAAAAAATACTTATTTCTCTGGGTTTCCAGGAAGCAAAATGTTGCCCTCCGCTGTTTGCAGCATAGCTGAAACAGAGAGCTCACTGCGTCCGAGCCCGGCCGGCGCTTTGCTCCAGTGTCACATACCCGGCTATGGCCAGGGCTGTGCGGTTTGGAGAGGGACAACTCTAACCCAGCACATAGACGCCTCAAAGACCTGTGAGAGGTCCGGCCATCCTCCGTTAGCCACCACAGACAAATGCCTTCCTCTCTCAGGGTGACTTGCTCCCACCCTGGCGCCTGCGTGCTGGGCAGGGCTGAGACACAGCAGTTGGGTTGGGTTTGGACTGGGGTGGGTGCGCTGAAGACCAGCCTCCTCACACATTTTGGTTCACAGAATAACAACCCCAGGCAGGTCAGTTGTGCATCCTTGGTCCAAATTCCTCATTTTCTCCCTTTTTTCTCTTTCTCCTTAAGGACACTCTGAGCTCTTTCTGGTAACGATAGAGCTATGCGGCAAACTTGTCCTCCAGCTCCTCCTTGCTGGAGATGCAACACGGATGGATCCATAATGCTGATTGTCTTTTCTAGACCTCCAACTTCAATGTTTTGGGGGTTTGAAACTAGTAAATGGAGTGACTACTCTTTTCTGTAGCTGTGGAAACTGAGGCACAGGCTGCTTATCCAAGTGAAAAGAAGTCAGGTTTTAGGGCCAGGCAACATGGTTTCACTTGGAAACCTTTGCTACATCAGCTTCCTTG
>NW_010426735.1:6487-7586 GCF_000710305.1 Buceros rhinoceros silvestris | reverse complement strand
CCAAGGGGGAGGGGACTCTTTTCCTCTTCTTGCCTAGAAGGGAGCAGGGGCCAGGGACGCAGCCCCATGGCCTGTCCCCAACACATCACCTCCCTGCTTACACAACAGGCAGCAGGCGGAAATAAAACACAATTCAGGGCTGGTGGAGCTGGGGAAGAGGGAGATGAGTCTTGGTGGGGAGACCAGCCTCACCTTTCATATTCTAATGCCTTGCCTCTGCCTGATTTGTGAGCTCTCGGGAGTCCTGCTGGGAATTCGCTCGAACGGAGGCACACGCCGCCATCCCTCGGTAAATTACACAGAGATATAATGAAGGAGGAGAAATCAGTTACTCTGTGACTGCAGCTCCCCAGGGGACCTTAATTCAAATATTTGTGGAGCTGAGCAAGTGGGGCGTTGGGGAGCCGCCGACTTGGAGTGTCTCTCGGCAGGTTGCTCGCAGGTGGTTGGTGATGGGGAGGCAGCGCTCTGGGATGCAGGATACATCCCCAAACGAGCTTTGAGCTCTTGATGGTGCTTTGGGTGTCATTAACCAAGAGGAAGATGCTGGAGGAAGGTGGGACTGTGGTCTGGCTGCAGCTGCCTGGAAAATGGAGGTGGTCTCCAGCCTGCAACTGGTGGTTGTTGGGATGGAGCAGTCCTGTGTGCCACTAGCTTTGAGCAGCATGGAGAAACGGGGGCACCTGCCCACCACCTGCAGCTGGGCTCTGCATCACCCCAGCGCCATCTCTTGAGAAGGGACAGTGACAGGGACCTGGGAGAGGACAGCCTGGATCTCCGGTGGTGTCCACCAGGAAGGGAGGAGAAGGGTTTGCAAAGCCAGGCAAGCTCTCTGCTGCCCATGTGGCCACTGTTTTCAGTAACGACTATAGAAAGGG
This sequence comes from Buceros rhinoceros silvestris, assembly GCF_000710305.1. Taxonomy (NCBI): domain Eukaryota; kingdom Metazoa; phylum Chordata; class Aves; order Bucerotiformes; family Bucerotidae; genus Buceros; species Buceros rhinoceros. Next base: position 6,708 of record NW_010426735.1, on the reverse strand, counting down.
TTAAACGCTGCATGGCACCAAGGAGCGGGCAAACCTCGCATTGCTCAACTTAGGAATAAGAAAATCGATTTACCTCCAGCTCTATCGCCAGCTCATCCCCTCCGTGTGCCCTCAAGCCAGGCTCTCTGCATTCTCTCCTTCCAGGCAACGCCAGCGCCATGGACCTGAGAAAACAAATGGGATCCCATTTGCCCAGCTAGCAAGCTGCACCAGCAAACAGG
>NW_010426735.1:5962-6336 GCF_000710305.1 Buceros rhinoceros silvestris | reverse complement strand
CTGGATGCATGCAAGACCTGTTAGGTCCCACTTCACTCTGATCACCAAGGCTGTGGCTCCATCAAGGACACAGTGGCCCCTTGGCCATGCTGTGGTGCTCCTGCCCTCTTCAGCAGTGGCTGCTTTTGTCCAAGCATGGAGAGCTGGGGTGCAGGGTGAACCAGGGCACGGGGTGTTGGTCGCCAAGGAGAGGTGGTGTTGGGGGGGCTCAGGGCAGCTGCATTCTGTCACTGCCATTCTGCACGGCCATGCTCTTCTCCTGCTGGTCCTACACCATCACCCCAGCTCTCAGAAGTGCTGCTGTTGCCAGGAGCTAGGCACGCAAGCGTGAGCACACGCAGCCGTGCCACCCCCCCTTCCCCACGCCCGCTCCT
>NW_010426735.1:5422-5838 GCF_000710305.1 Buceros rhinoceros silvestris | reverse complement strand
GCCCGCTCCTTGCACGCCCGCCCGCACGTGCGCCAGCCCTCCCGCTCCCCAACGGGCCGCTCTGCTCATGTGCCGGCATCACGCCCCGAGTGCGTGGCAGTCACATATGCGCACACACATGCTCGCTCTGAGCCTGAACACCGCTCAGCATCCCTAAGTTTTATCTCCGGGTGATGGGGCTGCCACGCGTGGCGGGAAGCAATCCCAGCACCCACCCACCCACCTGCACCCCGAGTAGTGTCACCCACCACCAGTAAGCACAGGCACCTCCTGGCACCACGGCCCCTTGCACGCTCGCTCGGCGCCTTCGGGGCTGCCGTGCACACGCGGCCGCGTTCGGATCTGCAGCACACCAACTGTTGGGAAGGGGAAGGGAAAAAAAAAGCCCACAGACTCAGCCGAGAGAGAGGGGGGGG
>NW_010426735.1:992-5332 GCF_000710305.1 Buceros rhinoceros silvestris | reverse complement strand
AAAAAGCCCACAGCCTCAGCCGAGAGAGAGGTGGGGGGGGAAGAGAGAGAAAGAGAGAGAGAATGACAGACTGCAATCCCCCTTGAGTGCCTAGCCTCATGAATATTAATAAGGTGGTAATTAAAATGCAGGGACACAGCAGGACGGATGCAGGCGCTGCCTTCGGAGCGCTGGGAACGGGGGGAGCGCGTCTTTCCAGGCAGGTTTTGATTCCGTTCTCTGATGAAAAGAAGAAAACGGAGCCTTCAACTTTAATCAGTTTAGAGTTTTTTTGACACGACATATCTTTAATTGCTGATACTTCTGCTCTCCTCAAACCCGGCTCCAGTCTAAGCAGAGATAACGAACCAAGCTGAAGTGCCATGGATTCGTGCCGTGTTTACACCTCCACTCGTTTGCTGCTTTCCTGAGGGTTCACCTCTTTGCCTGGGGTTGGAGGGCACAGCCCTGCTGCCGATTGCCCCTGCAGCCAGGCGCAGGGGCTGGAAATGCAGCTGGCATCTCTTTGTCTAATGTCCCCCCGCCTCAACTGCCCCCGCAGCAGCGTTAGGGATACCTGCCTTTGTTGGGTGGTAAATCCCTCTTCTTGGCCTTGGCCGTATGGTGAGCTTGGAGTTGGACATGATGCCACCTGGTCTGGGTGGCACGGGATGGATGTTGGGGTTGCGGGTGGCAGCAAGCAGAGGGTTGGGTTGGGTTGGGTTGGGTTGGGGTGAGCTGAGTTGGATTCGGTTGGGTTGGGTCAGGCTGGGTTGGGTTGTAAAGCAGGTCTCTTGAGAAGTGACTCTATTTCCCCTCCCCAGAAGAGGTTCCTCCAGTGTAAAAGTAGAGGTGGCTGTTGGGTTGTTGTGTTATTATTAAGGAAGCTTAAGTCTCCTTTAATATCCAGGGTTTTGAGGTTGGGGAGGGTCCTGCGACAGATGTGCAGGGCAGGCTCAGAAGTCTGTGAGCAAGGTGAACCAAAGCGTTCGTTCCTTCTTGGAGAAGGTCCTTACTCCAGTGGGTCTGGTCCATTGGTGGAGAAACATGTTGCTCAGAAAATGAATGGAGAGTGTTGGCCGGTGCGCAAAGGGAACGTCCTGGGTGTGAGAACTGAACCATTTCAATCCAGAAGAGGGATTTAGGAGACAATTTCTGGCAAAATGGAAAAAACCCAAGAAGAACCCACAAAATACCCCATAGCAGTGCCAATAGTTGTTTTAGGTAAAGCCAGAATGTTTGTTTTGGCCTGAAAGGATTTTGTTCTGTTATGTTTGGGGTTGTCTAATTTTCTTTACATCTCTGCTCTTACATTGAGATCATTTTTTGAACTGGAAAAAAATAGATTTGTTGGAATGAAAAAGTCAAAAAGATTCTTTTAGAAAATGCCCAAATACAGCAATTCATCACGCGAGCGATGGAAGAAGATGGTTTGACATCTTCCAAGCCATCTCCTCTCCCCAACACAGCTATTTCTTTTTTTCATTCCGAACAATTTTTCAACTTCACCCTGAGTTTCAGGATGATTCAGCCTTTTTGAATACTCCAGTTTGTGATAGATCTACCATTCCTCCAAAACCAAGGGGACAAAACCCCCTCGGCTCTTACAAAGGTGAGAATGACCAAGTGAGTAGAGCACAGCACAAGCACCCTTACAGCCCCACAGCTGGTGCCTCCATGCCAGGGGTGGAGCCGACCATGGAAAGACACCTCATGTTTTCTGGGCAATGGAGGCACTCCTGGAGCATGGATAAAGGTTTTACCCCACCTTGGAGATACCAGAGAGCAACTGTGATGTTTCGGGGAGTTGCTGTGATGTGGTTGGTTGCTCTTTCATCCTCCTGGGTCCAGAGATGTGTCCCGGGAGGATCTCCTGGCCTTCAGGCTAAACTGCACTCCTGCACTCCCATTCCTCCCTCCCAAGCTTTGGAGCTTCCTCTCTACTGGGAACATGTCCCGGTGCTTTGCTGAGCTGCCTGTGCGGAGAGGTGGAAAAGGAGAGATGCAGCATCTTGGAGTCCTTGAGATTTTTTGCCTGGTGGGCCAGGGTCGGAGCTGTTTGTGTCAGGGGTCTTTTTCATCCTGTGTCTTTGTGCAGGGATGTGGGATGCCCTTACTTACCAGGTGGTTTGGTGTCTGGGGCTCTGCCCCACGGCAGGCTGAAGTCTCCCTGCTGTCCAGCCCCACAGCAAGGAAGTAACTGATCCAGCTTTGGGTTTACTGGATCCATCTGCTGGATCCACCCTGTTGTTCTGCTTCTCCTCATCTGGAGAAATTAATTCCCCGTGTGGGGATGGCCAGTGAGCCTGGGTGCAGGTAGGGGATGGGAACTGAGCTGAGCTCCTGGGCTGGAAGGGCACTAACCCCCTTTGCTGAGTGCTGGCTTTTTGTGACAATTATGTGAGCCAATTTCCTCCAAAGGAGAGAGGGTGTCACCTCCCACCCTGTCTCCTCCACACTCATGCTAGGGTGAGCTGAAGCCGGGCTGATTTGGGGTGAATAGCCACAGGTCAGCGAGTCTGAGTCCAGCCTCGCCCGTTGAGGCCCGTGGGTTTGAAGGGTTGTAATGCATTTTGGGGTGGCAGAGGGGCCCTTTACTCATCCCTTCTTACCTTTTATAATAGATTGGGTACTATGGCTTGGGCCTGGGGCTGGATCTCTCCTCCCGAGCAGGTGATTTGGCAGGAGTGGCTCTTGAGTTGGCTTTACTTGGCCATGCTGGAGCTATGAAACCTGAGGATGTGCTGGAGTCCCCATCAGGGATCACAACACACAGAGGGGATGGGCAGGGGAGGGACAAGGTGACAGGAGGTCACAAGGTGACAGGCCCCCATGGAAGGGCCACCTCAGGATCAGCTGCCATCAAGTAGGGGAAAAACAGAGCAAAGCTGCTTTGGATGTTTAGTGGGGAAATAGGGTTTCTCTGCTTCTCTTCCTTCATCCGCTCCTTTCTCCTCTCCTGCAGTGCTACACCAGCTGGCTTGAGGGAGCACGAGGGGAAGGTCCAGCCAGTGTCTGACCCCTCTTCACCCCAAACCTCCCACTGCTGCCGTCAAGTCTGTGCTGAAGAAACCTTGGGAAATACCAAGTTTGCCATGAGGATGGGGTGAGGGGCTGGGGCGCTGCAGTGACAGGGGCAGCTCTGGGTGGAGGGGACAACCCTGGGGAGCAGTCCTGGCAAGGGCAGGAGTGCAAAACCCTGTGGTAGGTGGAGGGAGAAGACATTGCTGTGCTGTTAACAGAGAATTTAGGTGGTGAAACACAAAGAGGACCTGGTGTCTTGTGCAGGGAGCAGAAGATGGGCTGGGGCTCGGCCATGAGGAGTGTGAGAATGCAGGAGGGAGGGTACAGGATGCGCCTCAGGTACCGCTTCCTGGTGACACCCCTCCGGCGCTCCCCGTCACTCCCGAGTCACATCCTGCGTGTGCTGGCTCGTGTCTCATCCTGCTCCCTGCAGTTTCTCAATCCCTTTCGCTCCTGCCAGCCCTGGCTGCTGAGGTTGCTGTGGGGCCCGCGGGGCAGGCAAGGCTGACGGGAGCTCCCAAGGCACTGGGGAATTTAGGATCAGGGAGCAAACAGGAATGTCCTTGCTCACCTAGAGATGGTTAGAGCCTGGCCCCGCTCCATCTCCTGCCTGTGTCCTCCTGCCATCACTGGCTTCATCCCCTGACCATCAGTTGCATGGGGCCACAGGGGCTCTGGCTGTGCATCTCCTGGTGCTCAGTGAGGGCTCGCAGGTCCCCCCCACATCCATCCTGCTGCCTCCAGCCCCAGCAGCTGGGGCAGAACACCGAAGTGGGAGGGAGCAGGATGCTTATTCCCCTCTTCTTTCATGCCTTGAATCCTGCACCAGGCAATGGCTCTGCAGGGCTGGTTGTGAGAACTGAGTCAGGGCTGCAGAAGGTGCTGCTCCTGCGGGGCTGTGTCGGTGAGGAGCCCAGCCTGATGCTGCAGTCCCAGGCTGAGCCACGCTCAGGTCCTGCAGAGAAAACAAACACCCATCTCCATCCTACCCTATCTTACAGCAGAACTGCCATTTACGGGAGGATTTGGAGAGAAGACATCTTCCTCCTTCAGATTCCTTCTTGCCAGCGCAACCCCCCTCCCCTGGCATGTGCTGGACCCCCGCTACGAGGCATCCCAGCAGCTGAAGGGTCTTCCTCTGGCTGCAGCTTTCCTGCGCTCTCTGGGTTCCAGCTTTGTACCCCGTGCCCTTTCCTCCTCCCCAGCTGCATCTCCGGAGGGGCCGTGCTTACAGCTCACTCGGCAGCAGGCTCCGGGCTCCGGGAAAGGTACCGTCTTCCTCTGGGACGGTTTGTGCCCTGGCACTGGAGTGGCCGGGGTGGGCAGGCCACAAACGG
>NW_010426735.1:436-893 GCF_000710305.1 Buceros rhinoceros silvestris | reverse complement strand
TGGGAGGGTTTGTCCCCTGGCACTGGGTGCGCCGGGCTGAGCCAGCCAGCACTGGGGGTTAACAGCGGCCGAGCTCATGCCTCTTGGCTAGGCTCAGCGCGGGGTGCTGTGCTTCGGATTTCTGGCCTTGAAGTCCTTCTGCACTGGCCAGGAGATTTCAAGGGGAGTTTTGGCTGCAGTACACCAGCGAGCTAGAGCCTTGGGGAGACAGGGTGAGGGGTGTCAGCTCTTACCTCCACCACAGACTTTCAGGGATAACCTTGGTCAAGGCTTTGTGCTTTGCTTGTTCTGCTGTAGAGCAGAGCCACAGCTTCTGCTCCTTCTGTGCTGCTAAATCTGCTTGTGCGCAGAGCCTGGCTGGCAACAGGGGAGAGCAGAGGGGGTCTGCACTTGCTTCCCGCTTGGTTTTTGCCCAGGTGTGACACCGCCTTTGCTCACTACTTCCTACCCGCTGTGT
>NW_010426735.1:0-274 GCF_000710305.1 Buceros rhinoceros silvestris | reverse complement strand
GGCTGACCCCCAGCCGTGGGGGGAGGCCTGCCAGCTCCTGCCAGAGCTGCACTGCAGCAGGGCTGAGCCACGGCTCCTCGAGCATGGGGCTAGAGCTGCCGGTCCCACTGTGGCCCCCAAGCAACATTGCGTGGGACCCCAGCTCCCTCCCCGAGGGGAGCTCCCTCCCTGCTGAGGCCTGTGGTGAGATGCAGGCTGGGGGTGCCAGTGCCCAGCAAGCATCCGTGGCTGGATGAGGAGTTCCCACAGGGACCGCGACGCCTTGGGGGGGCTG
>NW_010426734.1:592-960 GCF_000710305.1 Buceros rhinoceros silvestris | reverse complement strand
CGCACACTCACACTCATCGTAGAAGCCGTAGATGCGGTTGATGCTGGCGCACTCGTGGTTGCCGCGCAGCAGGAAGAAGTTCTCGGGGTACTTGATCTTGTAGGCCAGCAGCAGGCAGATGGTCTCCAGTGACTGCTTGCCCCGGTCCACGTAGTCACCCAGGAACAGGTAGTTGCTCTCGGGGGGAAAGCCCCCGTACTCAAAGAGTCGCAGCAGGTCATAGTACTGCCCGTGGATGTCACCTGCGGGGTGGGGGGCACAAGGGACGTGGGATCTCAGCTGGCCACAGACCCCCCCAAACCACCCAGGCCAGCCCAAACCACCCACATGTGGCACACTGAGGGGCCTGGGTTGCACGTGGATGGCAA
>NW_010426734.1:0-490 GCF_000710305.1 Buceros rhinoceros silvestris | reverse complement strand
CACCGCGAGGTGGCGCACTGAGGGGCCTGGGTTGCCCGTGGATGGCACCTGCGGGGTGGGGGACACAAGGGATGTGGGATCTCAGCTGGCCACAGACCCCTCAAAGCACCCACGTGTGGCACTGAGGAGCCCAGGGTGCCTGTGGATGGCACCTGTGAGGTGGGGGACACAAGGGATGTGGGATCTCAGCTGGCCATAGTGTCCCCGACCACCCACACGGAGCACTGAGGAGCCTGAGGTGCCCCGGATGTCACCTATGGGAGGGGGGGGACACAAGGGGCAGCTCCTGGGAAGCCTGAGGTGCCCCTGGATGTCACCTATGGGAGGGGGGCACACGACTTTTTGCGTCCCCGAGAGAGCCGGGGGTGCCCCTGGCCAGTGTGGGACCCCCCCCTTACCGCAGATCTTGAGGGGGGCCTCCAGCTCCAGCAGGATGGGCTGGCTCAGGAAGATCTCCCGCGACTTGAGGCACAGCCCCCGGATCTCGTTC
>NW_010426733.1:723-1066 GCF_000710305.1 Buceros rhinoceros silvestris | reverse complement strand
CAGCACCAGGACCCTCCATGGAGGTGGCAGCACCAGGACCCCCCATGGAGGTAGTGGCACCAGGAGCGCTCAGGTGGCACCCCCAGGACCCTCCATGGAGGTGGTGGCACCAGGAGCGCTCAGGTGGCACCGCATGCATCCGCGATGGAGGTGGTGGCACCACTAACACCCATTATGGAGGTGGTGGCACTGCCACCGTGGTCCATGATGGGGTGACACCCCCAAACAGCAAAGCACCACAGGGTTTCCAGCCTGAAGCATTGGTGGGGCCCCGTCCCTCGGGACGCCGATGGCAGTCAGGGTCCCCTTGGCTTAGGGACACTCGGTGTGTCCCTTGTGCCAC
>NW_010426733.1:0-571 GCF_000710305.1 Buceros rhinoceros silvestris | reverse complement strand
CCGGTGGGAGGGGGCTAGTGGCTCCCAGTGTCCCCGGAGGGCTCGGGGGGGCTGGCGTCCCCAGGCTGCACCCCCGGCTACCCCAGAGGTGCCCCGGGACACGTCCTGGTGTCCCCAAGAGGTAGCCCAGGGTCCCCAGGTGTCCCTAGGTGTCCCCAGGGTCTCCAGAGGTGCCCCAGGGTCCGACGGAGTTGCCCAGGTTGTCCCCAGGCTGCACCCCAGGGTCCCCAGTGTCACTGGGATGTGTCCCAGTGTCCCCAGGGACCTTGGTACGTGCTGTGGTGGCTCTGGGAGGTGGCCCCATTGTCCCCGGAATGTGCCACAGAGTCCCCAAGGTGTACTCGGGGTGTACTCGGGATCCCCAGGAGATGCCCTGGTGTCCCCAGGGTCCCTGGGACCGTCTCCGGTGTCCCCAGGGTCCCCCAGGCCAGTCCTGTGGGTCTCTGGGATGTCCCCTAACTCCCCGTGGGCTGGACTTCAATGTCCCCAGGCTGGACACCCCTGTCCCCGGTGGCACCGTGTCCCCAGCTGTAGCCCATGTCTCCGGCTGGACCCTGCATCCCCAGGCTGT
>NW_010426732.1:541-1075 GCF_000710305.1 Buceros rhinoceros silvestris | reverse complement strand
TGTGACGGGGCTGGGACAGATCGGCTGCGACGGTGCCGGGAAGCTCAACGCCCGCTCGGTGCTGCTGGAGGCCGACGGCCACCGCGTCCCCCTCGACCTCTCAGAGCTGCCAGAATTTTCCCTCTTCCCCGGCCAGGTGGGTGCTGGGGGGGTCCCCAAACCTCCCCCCCCAATGACCCCCCGCTCCAGGCCTATCCCCCACTGTCTGTCGAGGTGGGACATGGGGGCCTGGAGGCTGGTGATGGTGGTTTTCTTTTCCCAGGGGGTGCCACTGCCCTTCTATGAGCCGCCGGAGCCGGCCCCGGGTGAGCCCCGAGGGGTGACGAGGGGTTAAACTAGGGTTAAATGGGGTTAGACTGGGATAAACCAGGGTTAAATGGGGTTAGACTGGGTTAAACCAGGGTTAGATGGGGTTAGACTGCGATAAACCAGGGCTAAATGGGGTTAAACCAGGGTTAAATGGAGTTAGACTGGGATAAGCCAGGATTAAATGGGGTTAGACTAGGATAAACAAGATTTAAATGGGGTTAAACC
>NW_010426732.1:0-438 GCF_000710305.1 Buceros rhinoceros silvestris | reverse complement strand
GCTGGTGATGGTGGTTTTCTTTTCCCAGGGGGTGCCACTGCCCTTCTATGAGCCGCCGGAGCCGGCCCCGGGTGAGCCCCGAGGGGTGACGAGGGGTTAAACTAGGGTTAAATGGGGTTAGACTGGGATAAACCAGGGTTAAATGGGGTTAGACTGGGATAAACCAGGATTAAATGGGGTTAGACTGGGATAATCCAGGGTTAGAATGGGGTTAAGCTGGAGTTAAATGGGGTTGAACAGGGGTGAGATGGGCTTAAACCAGGGCTGAACTGGGGTTAAATTGGACTATATGGCGTTAAAAGATGTTGAAGCAGGATTAAACCGGGATGAAATCGTGTGAACTGGGGTGACCCTTCCTCGGTGACCGGGGGCAGGTTGGGGGTGTCCCCACCCCCTTGCCTGTCCCCAACGCCCCCTTGTGTGTCCCCCCCTCCTCCG
>NW_010426731.1:14197-14466 GCF_000710305.1 Buceros rhinoceros silvestris | reverse complement strand
CCGGCTGCTCGCTCTGCCCCTCGCTGGGGCTGCCTGGCTCCGGCTTCAGGGAGGCTGCAGAGCCGCCGGTTGCCTGATAAAAGGTTTTATCCAGCCGGAAAGTTGCCCCATCGCAGCCTGGGTGTTCCAACCCCCGTGTGCGGCTGTGAGCGGTGGCACTGGTGTGTCCCCACTGCCACAGCTCCCGGTGCCAGGGAAGAGCACCGTGGGGTTTGTGCTGAGCCGCGCCGGGGTCGGGATGGGCGTTTATTGCTGCTCGACGCCCGGGG
>NW_010426731.1:13591-13996 GCF_000710305.1 Buceros rhinoceros silvestris | reverse complement strand
GGGCAGCCTGCGGGGATGGGGCCCACTGCGTAGTGCTGTGTGTGCTGGGGAGGGGCGGCGTCTCGTGGGGCTGGCCCTGGTGTGGTCCTGTCTGGTGCTGAGCATCACCTTGGGGAGCTGCGCAGCCTCCTGAGAGACCCACTGGAAGTGAGAGGGGATCTGCCGCGTTTTGCTGGCCCTGCATTCTCTCCTCCTTCTTGCCCCAGTGGCTGCTGTGGTGTGCCGGGGCTCAACCCCCTGGACTTGGGGCTGGGAGGTGACTGTGGTCCCAGTCCTGGATCTGGTCCCAATGTTGTCGGGCAGCAGTGAACATTGTAGGTGGCAAGGAGGGGGTTGTGCTACCCTGCGTGTGCCACTGTCTCGCCCATCCTCCTGGATCCCCAGGAACGATGCAAAGAAGGGACA
>NW_010426731.1:11202-13469 GCF_000710305.1 Buceros rhinoceros silvestris | reverse complement strand
GCTCAGTGCAGTCAGGGGGTTCCTCAAGACAGCCCCCGTGGCATCAGGAGCTGTGAGCAGAGGAGAGAGCAGAGCCCAGAGGGTTCCTGGGATGAGCTCCTGCCTGGGGCCAGCGCTGGCTGCGCAACGGGGCCGGGGACAGGACAGCATGTACCCAGCAGTGCTATATGCAAACTGACCTGCGGGAAGGTGGCAACAAAAGACTTGATTTTTCTTCCTCCGCCCAACCGGTGCTTCCCAGAGTGGGAGGTAGATGGCAGGAGGGCTTTGTTGCTCTCCTCTCAGCAGAGGAGATACCCATGGCCACCAGTGACCAGTGAGCGAGTGGGAGGACAGAGTCAGGACAGGCCCTTCCAAGGTCCTGCTGTTCATGGTGGGAAGCTGCTCGTCCCTGCAAGGCTTGGAGGCTCCTGTTAGCACCCAATGGCTCAACACACACCCGGGCCCCTTGTGCACCACATGTTGGTCGAACAAGGGCGGGGAGGGCTGGCAGGGCTCTCTGAGGAGGCGTAAGGATGGGGACGTGCAGGGGGACATCAGCAATCTGGCATTTTAAAGCAGTATCTTTTTTATTATTGCTACTGTGGGGCTGCTCCCAGCACCGTTGCAGCTGGAGAGGCTGATCCTGGGCTGCCCTGTGCTGTTCTGCACCACCTCGTGCTGGCTTAGGATCCAGCCCATTGCAAAACCTTGGCCGCTCAGTGTCTCAGAGACAAGGCTCGTGTGCTGGCTCCCCGGGGAGCTGCGTCTCTGTAATCATTAGCCAGTCAACGCTCGTTTGTCAGAGAAGGGCACCTTTGCTTGAAAGATCAAGGGTCGGTTCCCGGTTCCAAGCTTTGACTCGGCAGCAGCAGGTCAAACACCTCGTCTTGGTGGTTTTGCCAAAATGCAGCCTGATGATGGTTTGGGGTTTTTTTTTTTTAATTTTGGAGACAAGGTTATTTATGAGCTGGCGCAGCAGCAGCTAAGGGAAGTCCAATGTTCCCTGTCTCGATCATTAGTGGCCTTGCAGTGCTCCCTGTGTGATGGAGATGCCCTAATGATAGCTCTGCCCTTTAATGACTTTGTGCCAAAGTGATGGAAAATCATGGAGGTACCCTGGGGAGGCAGAAAGGGCCATACAAGCCCCTGGTGGAGGGATGAGATAGAGAGAGAGCTGTGGTTCATGGTGCTGACCTATGTGGAGGAGAGACAAGGGGCTCTGCCTTGGTGGCACAGAGAGGACATCAGCAGTCCTGAGGCAGAAATGGTGTTAGGAGTGCGGGCAGCTCCTGGGAAGCACTGTCATTCTGCTGGGCTCACCAAGGTGAGGAGGGGATGGACTGTGGGGCTCCAGTGCCTCCGAAATGCTGTCTGCCTCTCCCTGCTGCCAGGATCATGCCTGGGCTTTGGAGCCATCACAGAGCTAAAACTCTTAGCTAATGAGTCCTGCAGGACTTGGTCCGTAATGAGCAAATGCCTGTAACACCTTGAAAGAGAAAAGGTAGGAGCGAGCAAACAGTCTGTGCCTCCTCCCAGTGTGTCCAAGGCGGAGGAAAGCCCCCAGCATTACTGGGACAAAGCGCCAGACTCCTGGCATGGCTGGGGGAAATTTTGAAAGCCTATCTGAAGTGCTATTGTTTCCTGTACTGTCTATTTTGCAGCTCGGTTTCCAACTTGTTCCTTTATCTGTTGGAACAATTTCCCATCTGAGCCCACTTCCGCAGCTCTCCCCATCCCCTCCCGGAGAGGCGTCCAGTGTGCATGCCACCGGCCACGGGAAACGGCCTCAGCACGTCCCCGCGCCGCTCCATGCGGGAGAGATCCCTTTAACCCAATTCCTGGAGAGCAGCCGGGACCTCTGGCTGGCAATAACCATCCTTGCCTGGCTGTTCCTGGGACGGGGGCATGGATTGCCGCTGTTTCCAGTCCAGACTCTCCTTCTTGACTGCCTGTGGCGGCGGGTGCCGTGGACTATCTGCTCCGGCACTCGCGTCTTGCTGAAGTTTCCGCCCATCAGCAAAAGCCGTGCAGGGTGTCACGGGGCTGTTTTAAAGCGGGTCTCAGAAAACCAGTAATGCCTTTGGGCCCTCGTTGTTTAACTGGGCAGCAAGCTGTGAGATAGTCTGGAATATTGTGTGCTTAGGAGGGAGAAAAATAGTGTAATTAACTGGCTGAGTGCGGGTACCTCAGCGGGGCTGCGGTCGGCGCTGGGGTGCACCCAGGCCCCCGCCTTGGCCCCACGTTGGCACAGGCGACCCCAGCGCTGGCTGCAGCGGGAGCCGGTG
>NW_010426731.1:9069-10777 GCF_000710305.1 Buceros rhinoceros silvestris | reverse complement strand
TGATTTTAATTCAGACTTTAAAGAACTCTGCGTGAGCTCCTTGGCTCCAGGAGGTATCAGTGGAGATGCAGCATCCAAAATATCTGTAGGCTGGTGCTTGGCATTCGTGGGCTCGTCTGGAGCAGTTTGGGGTGTGGAACCACCCAGACATTTAAGGCGAAAATGTAAGAAAAGGGGCACGTGCTTTGTGACCCGGCCCTTGCCTTGCAGCCAGGGAGCCGGCGGAGGCATGGGCAGCGCGTGCAGCCTGGCACACGCAGGACCCCACTCTGGGGAGGCACCGGGAGGGCTTTGGGGTCTGCAGCGAAAGGCCGGTGTCTTTTGCTGGGTCAGCGCCTCTGCCAACGCGTGCAGGGACGCTTGTGACTCGGGCTGTGCTGCGCTTCCTTCCCCACGCTGCAGGTCTCGGAGGCCAGCCCGGCGTTTCCCAGCCCCGTCCCATGCTTGACCTGTTGTGGTCTCCCTCTCGTGACCATGAGGTTTTGGCTGGCCCCAAGCCCACTGCGTTGGGGCTGGGTGGATGGAGGAAAACCTGACTGCGTGCTGCAAAAATAGCTTCCAGTCGGTGAGGCTGCTCCCGCCCGCCCCGGCCGCGTTTGCGAATTTCGGCCACCCGAAACCTGGGCAATGAGGGTAAAAGCTCGTGGCTGCATTGCCCCCTCCACCGGGTGAGGGTAACCTCAAAGCCCAGCCTATACTGAGCCACGTGCCCCCTTGCCAGGCTGTGCCTCAGTTTGGGGGCAGCTTGGCGGGGTTGGGTCAGTGCTGAACTGATGCTAAAAATGTCTCAGCTCGGGGCACTCTTTAGCAGGAATTTGGGGTTGAGGTGGAGCACTCTGTCTGGGTTTCACTGTTCCGTCTCACTTCCTCACCTGGTAAGGAACATTTTGTGCCTCAGTTTCCCCCACGAGCACCTGAGAAGCTGCTGTTGGAGGTTGGTGAGGCTTTACACTGAGTGCATGCCTCAGTTTACCCCTCTCCTGCCCCTCCTTCCTCAGCCCCAGCTGAGTGCCCTACACCATGCACAAAGCTCTTCCTTAGGCAGGGCAAGTATAATCTGATCTCCATGAAGTGCCGTCATCTTCCTCATCCACTCAGCCACAGCTTCTCAGACAATGTTTTTGAGGTCGTCTTCCCCAGACTGCAGCTTGGGTGGGCACCAGCTTCCCAACTAGCCCTTGCAGCTTGGTGGCTTTGGGGTGCTGCCAGGCTGCAGCCGGTGTTGGCAGCCAGCGGGGTCAGGAGGTGCCATCCTGGGCTCTGGATGCTCCTGGGGCAGGAACATGTGCTTGGTGACTTCTACGAGAAAACCAACACGAAGGGGCTGTTGGAGTTGCTCCCTGCTTGGCCAAGTCCTTTCCTTCCCCGCTGCGGCGGGCAGGGAGGGTGTGGTGGGTGGTGGAAGGGTGTGTATGTAGCTGCAAAAGTCACTGCGACCACGATGAGTTTCATGCTCCAGCATCACAGATGGTCGAGTTTGGAAGGGTGTAGGGTGGAAAGGCTCAGGGCCAATTCCTTTCCTTCCCCGCTGCGGCGGTCAGGGAGGGTGTGGTGGGTGGTGGAAGGGTGTGTATGTAGCTGCAAAAGTCACTGCGACCACGATGAGTTTCATGCTCCAGCATCACAGATGGTCGAGTTTGGAAGGGTGTAGGGTGGAAAGGCTCAGGGTGCTGGGACGGGCATGTGCGGCTGGGGCCAGGCAAGGAGA
>NW_010426731.1:3688-8933 GCF_000710305.1 Buceros rhinoceros silvestris | reverse complement strand
AGCTGCCTGTCCACATGCGTGGCCGTGTGCGGATGTGCGTGGCCGTGTGCGGATGTGCGTGGCCGTGTGTGTACACACGCTAAGCTGAGCCCTTCTTGGTGCTTTGGGGATGCCGTGGTCAGGGTGGGCTGTGCTGAAGCTGCCATGAGCCACAGGTGATGGAAAGCAGAGGAGATGCCCTTCATCCCTTTGTTCCTTCTTCATCCCATCCCACAGGCTCTGCCTGAGGGGGCCGCTTCAGCTCAGGGTGGTTGTTCTGCGTAGGAAGAGCAGCACAGTCGAGGGCTGCAGAGATGCCCTGGGAGGGTGCATGGTCCGCGTGCAGCTCAGGGCTGGTCCCGTCCGCCTCGCCCATAGCTCATCTTCGCTCCCCACCACTGCTGCAGAGCGCGGAGCAAGGCCGGGAGGTGTGCGGAGCTGAGAGGTGTGAGGAGCCAGGAGGTGTGCGGAGCCCGGCTCTCCCTTCCAGGAGCCGCAGAGATAAAAGACACCAGCTCAGCGTTTTTCTTTGTTTTTCATCTGCTCAGGCTGTTTGTAGCGAGCACTGTCTGGGGCTGCACCTCCCGGCCGGCTTCTCTCCCGCTGGCTCTGGCAGAGCTGCTGAGCATCCCGCTTGCCCCAGGAGGATCTGACACAGCTTTTTGGGTGTGGAAGTGCTGTCCGGGGCTGGCTGATCTCCATTCGCCCCTCAAGAGCCTCCCTGCTTGTTTCCTCTGATGCATCTTGAGCGAGTTGCTTTGTTTTGGTGGTGCAGATGGGAGTGGCTTTGGGGACCAGCATCTCCCAAGGCTCTGCCACCAGCAAAGTCCAGGTTCCCTGGGCATGCCGTGGCGTGGGGTGTGACAGTGTTCACACTGGAGCCGCGGTCCCGGGCTGTGCCCGCTGCGGTGGGAGCTGCTCCCAGTTCCATCCATGCCTGCGGAGGTGAAAGCAGCAGTCGAGGGAGCATTGCTGGAGGCTGACGCTGATCACCCAGCCCTGACCTGTGCACGCCCGTAGCATGTGTGTGTCAGGGCTGGTGGCCACACGGTTCCCTGGAGCATGTGCCTTGTGTTGGGCCGATGCCCCCGAGTCCCCAAGGAACCAAGGAAAATAAGCCAATAATCAGCGTAAATTTGTTGGGTGGGTTCGTTGAAACTGGTCAGGGGTCTGCAGTGGGAGGTGTTAGAAACCAGTGATGGAAGACCCTTGGCCTCTGCTTGGCTTCTCCTTCATACCCTCCCAGTGCAGTGAACCCCAGCACGTCTCCTTCCCGTCCCCGTGGCTCCCAGCCAGGACCAGGGTGATACCTGGCCCCGCAGGGTTTGTGTCGAGGGTGCAAATACCTTCCCTGCATTTTCCCTTTTTTACCAGTGAGTGTTTCAGTTCCCGTTCCACGTCAGGAGGGCTCCTGGGAGGTTTTCTGCCATGGGCCTCCTGCAGGACCCCTTTTCAGGGCCGGTGGGGCTGCAGCTCCAGCCCTGGAGGGCCGGTGGAGCCCAGGGGAGCTCCTCTTCTCGCTGGACTGGATGGGCTGGTTTCTCTGAGAGTGGAAATGTTTTAGCAGTGACGCCAGCATGGCCAAGGGTGGTTGTAACTTGCTCAGATCTGGAGCTTTTCTGCCTCCTGCATGTTCCTTACCCCCTTCCTACCCCTGCCCTGGAGATTTGCCACCTGCCTGCGCTGCCGTCCTTGCCGGGGGGTGAAATTGCTTTGGGTGCTGATGGGTGCGGCAGCCCTCGAGCTGGGACACGCGCAGGTGGCAGCACCGTTTTGGCCGGATCTGAGACACCCCTGAGTCATGTCAGCCTCTCGCTGCTGTCTGCCCCCTCCCCAGGAGCCAGGCATGGGGCAGGCTGGGTGCTGCGCCACGGCCGTCCCCGGGGAGCATCTGGGGCAGACAGCCCCTTCCAGAAAGCAGAAGCAAACTCCATTTCCTGGAGCCCAAGGCTGGTCATGCTGGGAAAGACACTGCTGAAATGGGGAACAGAAATGCTCCTTCCTCCTGCTTGAGAGGCCAGCTCATGTCACCACGCCTCCGTCAGCACGGCCGGTCCCTCATCCCGGTGCTTTGCCCGGACAGGAATGGCGTTGTTGTGATGGGACCATGGGAAGCTGGGGAATTAGGTGGTGGGCGGTGGGAGCATGTGGATGCTAGCATGCCTGGGGCGTAGAACTAAAAATAGACATTTTGGGGGGCATTGCACATCCAGTGCTGAGCTAGAGGGCTGTTTTGGGGAAGCATCAGCTTGTGGCTCCAGAAGTCCCGGTGGCCAGGAGCTCCAGCTCCTAGTGCTGGCCTGCCTTGACATCGGTGCTTCCAGGCCCCGCAGGCACTCCTGCCTTTGGAAGCATTTCCTTTCTGTTTCCTCCTCCTCTCCTCCTGGCAGGAGGAGAGCGGTGCCCTCATCACCTGCCTAGGAGAAGCCAACTTCGGGTTAACAGAGGCCAAAGGCCTTGTGTGCCCTTGGAAGGCGTTTGCTGGAGCTGTTGGGCAATCCTTGGCTTTGGCTGGTGTCCTGGTGGGAATGCTGGAAGTGCAGGCTGAATCGGGCTGGGAGGCACCACTGCCATCCCCGCTCTGCCTCGGAGCAGCACCAGTGAGCTCAGGCTGCTTGGTGCCTGGCCTGCTTTGAGCATCTCCCACGGGAGATCCCGCCACCCCTCCAGCCCCGGTTCCTGTGCGCTCCTGTCCCCGGCTCCACGCCTGTGGAGAGGGTTTTTCCTTCTCTAACTGCCAGAATGCCCTTGCAGAAGGAGCTGGGGAATGCATGCTGGCCAGGAGGCGAGGGGCTCCTGTCGGCCCCGTGGCACCCTTTTCCTCCGTGTGGGCAAGCAGCAGGCTCAGGTTGGGTTTGCAGGACGTGTGCGCTTGTTCTCTGCCTGTCCCAAAGCTCTCCCGAAATGCTCATGTATGGATAACGGGGAACACCAGGGATTCCAGGAGACTTCTGATTCCTCCCTGACCCAAACACTTCCCTAGCACAGCCCTGAACCCAGAGGGTCTCCCTGGGGCCAGGGCATGAGGCTGGCGGAGCTGCGGGAGCCCAGATTTTGGCGGTGGCTTTTTGGGGTGGAAAGGGGCGATGGGGCACCGCGGGCTGCCCGTGCTCCCTCGCTGCAGCAGCGGTTCTCTGTGCAGCCCTTTGCAAGGGACTGCAGCTTCCAGCACGCACCACACAGCGCAGCTTGGGGAGTGATGCCAGGGAGTGGAGTCCAGCAGCTCCCACAAGCTTTGCCGGTGCTGAAGGTGGCTGCCAGCTCCCTGCGGAGCCTTCCACACCGCTCAGTGATGGACAGTAAAAACACACTGCCTCAGAGGAAGCTTTGAGAGTGCAAAGCTTTGCCAGCACCAGGGCGAGCATTGCGGTGGGTCAGCCCAGGCTGCTCACATCCGCACACCGGGGGAGCTGAAAACTGGGCCCCATCAGTACCCACATCTGCTGCTGTGTGTGATGGGGATGTGACATGGCGTGGCAATGGTCCCCATCCCTTGGGGCAGAAAAAGGCTGAAAACTGAGCACTCGGCACCAGCAAGCACGACCTGCCACACGTCCCGCTCGCTCCGGACAGCTGGTTGCGTTATTTTGGGGAGGTCAGCCTTGCAACTTTTTCTCACCAGCCTTATGCAAGACGGGGTTTGTGGGGCACCCACCAGTGGGCTGCCCCTGCCCTCGCCTGGTTTTGGGGTGCTTTGGGGGTAGCGGGGGCACTGCCTGCAGCCGTGATTGGCCACTGGTGTTGGCAGAGCCACTGCCCATGGCCCTGACAAGCCAAAACCTGCCTGGCGAGGGGCTGGCCCCACGACGGTGGGGAGAGCTTGAGCTCCCTGCGTCTGTGTTTGGTGTTTCCCAGTTTCTTGGCCAGATAAACATTCAGAACTTGCTTTTGTGCTTCTTGGGGGTTTGTTTTGGTCCCTGTTTTGACATGTCTTTTCAGAAGCATTTTGCATTGCTCCTGACCGTGACTCTCCCCCATACTTGAGGGGGGTGAATTTGGATGATTGATTTAATTATCCTTTCCCCTTTTGTGACCCACTGGCCCCTGCTAGCTCAGGCTGTGGAGTTTTAATTAAGATGGTTTTAAATTTAACAGGAGTTGACAGGATCACTTGGGAGGGGCTGGGACTTACATACATGGGAAGCATAGCCAGGAGCTGCACAGCAGCCGTGCTGCCCTCCCCACTTCTTCACCAGTGATTCCTTTCATCTGGGAGAGTTTTCCACCAGCTGAGGAGAGCCGGGGGTGAGGCTGGGGTGGGTATTGGGCCCCCCTGCCTGTGGCTTCCCTGGTCCCCGAACTGGAGTCGAGAGATGGAGTGAGCATCAACACATCTCTCCTGCTTTAGGAGTCAGTGCAGGTGAGAAGCGAGTGTCCTTGCAGAGGAGAAGGGCTGGAGGCACAACCCAGATGCGCCTTCACAGTTTTAGCCAGGCAGGGAGAGGATCTGCAGCATCAAACCCTGGGGCCCCCCTGCCTGTGGCTTCCCTGGTCCCCGAACTGGAGTCGAGAGATGGAGTGAGCATCAACACATCTCTCCTGCTTTAGGAGTCAGTGCAGGTGAGAAGCGAGTGTCCTTGCAGAGGAGAAGGGCTGGAGGCACAACCCAGATGCGCCTTCACAGTTTTAGCCAGGCAGGGAGAGGATCTGCAGCATCAACCCCTGGTTTGCAGGGCTGGGGGAGCAGCTCCCCCTTTTTCAGCAGCAGCTGGGGCTCACTGCAGTGGGGTTGCAGGGACACGCCTGCGTGTTCCCCCTTTGTACCAAGCAAAGCTCGATGGCACAGGACAGGGAACAGGAATCGCTCTTTCCATGGTGGTGATGGTAACCTGGCGTATTCGGGTGGCAGGCAGCATCAACCCCTGGTTTGCAGGGCTGGGGGAGCAGCTCCCCCTTTTTCAGCAGCAGCTGGGGCTCACTGCAGTGGGGTTGCAGGGACACGCCTGCGTGTTCCCCCTTTGTACCAAGCAAAGCTCGATGGCACAGGACAGGGAACAGGAATCGCTCTTTCCATGGTGGTGATGGTAACCTGGCGTATTCGGGTGGCAGGAGGCTGGGACAGCGCGGCGTTCCCCAGTGCCCTGGGAGCTGTGCTGCCCTTCGCTGGCCCCAGCTGCGCTGCTGGCCATGGGAAAAGGCAAAACTTCAGTAGCATCCCCTGGGACTGAGGGGGAAACTGCTGAGTGAGCGTGGCCAGGGCTGCGTTCCTACCCCAACACGGGGAGGGAGCAGCGGGTGATGCAGGGAGCGGACGGGGTGCCGAGAA
>NW_010426731.1:1014-3503 GCF_000710305.1 Buceros rhinoceros silvestris | reverse complement strand
TGCGCTGCCGACTGAGCAGCCGTTCACGGCCCCTGGCACGGTGGCCACCACGGTGCTGCAGCAGTGACCCTGCTCTCTGGGTGCCACAACTGGGGGGGGCACCACTGCCACCTCTTTGTGCTGCCTGCGCAGGGGAGTGCGGTAGACAGCGACGAGCCCTTGGGCTGCCTCCAGCCTGGGGTCTCTGGTTTTAATGGCAGACCTTGCAGGCAGCTTCTGTTTGTGCTGCCTGGATCTGCCCCGGCTGGACCCTGGTGTTGCTGGGAGCAGGCGGCTGTGTGCACAGGGGGACGGAGCAGGACAGGGTGGGTTTGGCATCGCCGCTCTCTGCTCGTCCCTGGTGCCTGCTGCTGTGGGCTGGGTGCCATGAGGCTGCTTTGTCTCGCCTGCCGTCCTGCATGCTTCATTTTTCAGTCTGGCGGGAGACAGTTGCCGTTATTAATCTTGCTGGTGCTTTCCAAGCCATGGACGTGACTCGGCTCACTCTGGCAGTGGGTGGGCACTGGTGTCCCCAGCCCCTCGCCCACCTCTCTGCCAGCACCCACCCCACCCCATCTGCCCGTAGTGCTGCTCAGCACGCACCGGCCTCCTCAGCAGCCCCAAGGACAGTGCCCGTTTTACTGGAGACATCTCCCTGCCCAAGGCTTGGTGTCTGGGTTGGGCCCCAGCCCGTCATGACATTTCCCAAGGTTTCTGCTTCTGCCTTGCGCTGCTGTGTTTTGTCTGCTCCCAATCAGTGTCTTTTGTTAGTGTCTTTGCAAAGAAGATAAGATCGCTTCCCCCTCGCCACCAGCCCCGCTATCAGCCTGGCCTTACCGCGGCCATTGTATCCTTGAACAATCCGGGCGCAGGGGAAAACAGCAGGAGCGAGACATGCCGGAGAGCAGCGGCTCCCCTCGTTGTTGTCTTTCCAAGAGCATCTCTGCTGTGGGGAGGTAGGGCAGAGAACTGAGCCTTTCCTGCATCCCAACTCACCAGTTAATTTTTTGCTGGGTGGGAGGAGAAACGGTGGGGATGCAGGTGTCAGAGGAGCGGGGATGCTGGGCAGGTCAGGCGTCAGGGTTTTCAGTGCTGGCGGGGGAGGCTGGGGATGCCGCTGTCTCGCGTGCCGTGATCTGATCGGAGCTGAGCTGTGCAGCTGAGTGTGCTTCATTTTTAATTGCTTTTGGAGAGGGGAGGGTGGGGGTGGCCTCTTGCTGGGGCTCTCTCCTTGCCGCAGCCTCTGCCCCAGGCAGGGTGTGTGGCTGGGCTCAGCCCGGGCACCCTCCCTTCCAGCTGCGTCTCAGCCCAGCTGCTGGCTGGGGGGGGTGGGGAATGGGGTGCTGGGAAGACCTGAATGCAGAACCCAGCAGCACACGGGGATGGCAGAACTGGAGAGTGCCTCACCCAGCGTGACCAGGCTGGTGATGCTCTGGCTGGGATCGCAGCCCTGCAGTGGAGTGGACAGGAGGGCTGTGCCCAGCTCCACTGTCAGCCACCAAATACCCAAACCTGGGAGTGTGAGGGATGCAAGCAGTTCCATCTGCCTAGCAGCCATGCAGGGACCTGTTCCTTCCCCTTCGGAGGACCCTGCACCTCGCTGACCCCAGCCTCAGGTGTATTTGGGTTTCGCCGGTGGCTTTTTGGTCCTATTTTGTCTAAATACAGCCATGGCCTCACAGTGCAGAAACCCCAGTGGCACATCGTGCCTGGGCAGCAGGGACACGGGCACCACATGCGCGTGTGGAGCAGCCTTTTTGTATGTGCTGCAGCCGGGAGTCGAGACTGCAGCTTCCCCCACCCTGCATCCCGCTGTGCAATTATTGCCGGCGAATATTAGTCAAGTACAAATTACAAACCATTCAAAGCCTTATAGAGCTGTCAATCAGCAGCTGCTTATTATCCTAATCAAATGCACTAAAAATAGTGACAAAACTTATTAGCAGGGGAAAGGGGAGGCTATCAAAATAGACTGGTGGTGTGGCACATCCTCAGCGTGGCAGCCACCACCCAGGTGCCCACCCAGTGAGAAGGACACGGGGCAGCTGCCCAGCATTGTCCATGGAGGTTTGCTCGGTCGTTTCCACTGTCCCGCTGTGGCATTTGCAATGGGGTGGAGTGCCGTGATCCTGGTAATGCCCAGGCTTGTGTGGCTGGGGGCAGCTGGGGCAGGGGAGGCTGCGATGGCAGCCAGCAGTGCTGGGGGAGTAGCAGCCCTTTCTCTGCTGCTGCCACCTCTGTATGAGCCCTCCCCTTGCTACACCTTGGTGGCCAAGGGCATAAAGGCGGGAGGCTGCAGCGGGTCTAGCTTCCAGGCTTCTTGCCAGCAGGGTTAGGTGGCAGGGCAGCAAAAACCTGCCTGCTCTGTCCCCATCCATCTGGGATGATCCTTCAGGATGAGAAGTGAAGCCTGGGCCTCAGCTGGCACAGGAGCCTGCGGAGATGCTGCTCGCAGCTCTGAAGCTGGGGGTGTCATGGGGGCCGAAGCCCCACCGTGCCAGGCAAGCAGG
>NW_010426731.1:561-831 GCF_000710305.1 Buceros rhinoceros silvestris | reverse complement strand
TTGATGGGAGAGGGGGCAGTTCTTGGAGGATCTGGGGGCTGGGAAGGGTGGCAGAGCCACGCGAGTGACTGCCCCGGCTCTGCAGGACCCTGTCCTGGTCTGCGTTCGGCCTGAAGCTCTGTCCAAGCTGAGAAACATCCCCCATCACGCACACTTGTGATGGGAAACTGTCCTTGTTGAAAAATTTGGGTAAAACCCACTTTTCTGGCTGAGTCAGGGCTTGAGCAGCACGAGGTGCTCCCAGACCTTGTGCGTGGTTTGTGCCGTAGC
>NW_010426731.1:0-368 GCF_000710305.1 Buceros rhinoceros silvestris | reverse complement strand
CGGGGGAAAAGCTCTTTGGTTGGGGGCCCCCCCCCCCTGCCACTCGTCCCGACTGTCTGGAGACGGAGCAGTGGTGCTGGAAATGCTGGCATGCCCAGAGAAACCGGTTCCTCTTCTCCCCTGAAAAATCTCCTGGTGGGCTGGGGGTGCCTGCACTCCCCCCTTGCCCCAAGACATCGCCCGGGGCAGCTTCAGCCGCCTCCTCTCCCACCCCCGGTGGGTTTGGTTTGATGAAGTGGAGCAGAGAATCGTCCCCTCTTCACACATGAGAGATCAGAGCGAGCGGGTGTGAGCTGCCAGCCCCGCGCTGGAGAGATGGCGAGGAGGAGGAGGAGGAAGGCAGCGGCAGCCCTGGGTGCCGGACCGCG
>NW_010426730.1:0-250 GCF_000710305.1 Buceros rhinoceros silvestris | reverse complement strand
GGTGTGGAAATACTTTCCGTTCCTGCCGGGATGGGGAGGACCCGCCAGCGCCGGGAGCGCAGCCAGGGCCCGAGGTCCGGAGGCAGCCGGGGATGGGGACGGGGACAACCGGCCGCCGAGGATGCTGGTGTGGTGGGGACGGGGATGGGGACGGGGACAACCAGCCACTGAGGATGCTGGTGTGGTGGGGACAGGGACAGGGACAACCGGCCGCCGAGGATGCTGGGGTGGTGGGGGAGGGGGACGGGGG
>NW_010426729.1:0-216 GCF_000710305.1 Buceros rhinoceros silvestris | reverse complement strand
AGGGGGATGGTGTTTGGGAAGGGGCAGGGGGTGTTCCTGACCCCCTGTCCCCCCTTCCCTTGCAGCCTGCGTCGGGAGGGCTACACGGTGCAGGTGAATGTCAATGACTACCTGGACATCTACTGCCCGCACTACAACGCCTCGGTGCCCGAGCACCGGCTGGAGCAGTACGTGCTCTATATGGTGAACGCGGAGGGCTACCGCACCTGCAACACC
>NW_010426728.1:7760-15003 GCF_000710305.1 Buceros rhinoceros silvestris | reverse complement strand
AGAAGCCGCCCGGCAGCCGCGCTGCCCTTCGCCCTGTGCGAACGCACCCGCGACACGCGGTGACCCGGCTGAAGAAGCACCGCCGGGCGAGCTGGCAGCCCACCCATCACCACGCACCCGCGGGCACCGGGCTCTGCCAACACGGAATTATCGCTTTACAGCAGAGCCGAGCGTGCCAAGAACGCACCTGCTCGTGGGACAGAGGCTCAGCCCTGGCTGCGCTCGCTCCTGGGGCGCGCCAGAAGCAACCCCAAACGCCGACAGAATAGTTTTCTTCCCAGAAGAAATTTCAAAGCGGTATTTTCATCAACCAGTTCCCTGATTTACGGCTTACAGAGCTCCTTCCTACACTAACCCGCCGGCCCCATCGCACTGCTACCTGCCTGGGGAGCTGTTCGGAGCTTTGAGAACACAGCTGCCACCCAGAACAAAACTGGGAGCCTGAGGACTTTGCACTGGTAAGGATCTGGGGTTTTCTTCCCATGAGGATGAGGTGATGGGGTTTAAAAATAAATATTACTATGGATCAGAATGTTTATAGCGTGCCTGGTTCAGTGGGTGCTCAGGACAGGAGGGAAGAGGGATAAGAACTGTAGTTCTGCAAGAGAAAGTAAAAATTGGACATCTGCATGTACTCGCCATCCTTGCCCGAGCTCCGGGCAAACACATCCCACAGCCACCAAATCCCATCCCAAAGCTGCTGCTCTCCAAGACTCCCTGGAAAATTTCAGCTCATCCACACCCAGAGCAGGGGGGTGTGCAATGGAGGGGGCTCAGAGCGGTGTCAGGAGACCCTCCTCCTCCTCCTCCTCCTCCTCCTCAGGGGCCGTGGAGCTCTGCTGCGGGCACACCCAGCACCACCAGCCTGACCCAGTGCCGGCAGCTGCTCTGCTGCGCTCCAGACCCCAGCGTTTGGGCTGGCCCCGGGAGCCTGGTCCGTGGGGGTGGTTCGGCTGCTACCAGAGTGACTCAGGCACCTTTCTAGGAAGGTGCAGGATCTGCTGACAATAGGGCAGGCCATAGGAAGGAGCTCAAGCCCAAGTAAATTCCCTTTTCAGTTATTTTCAAGCTTCTGTCAGATGGTATCAGTCATCGCTAAAGAGCAATAATCTACACGATTAAGTACCCTGAAAGACGTTCCTTTCGCCTTCACGCAGAGTAAGTTTAGAAAAGCTGCATTTCTTTCCCATTATCTCCAGCAGAACCAGATGTCTACAGGCTGACGGAAAGCAAGTCGCCTTTTTCACTTGGTTTACCAACCTGTCAAACCCAGAATTTGTGTAGCCAGAACAAACCTCTCCCCCGTGCGCAGCGCTGGCACCGAAACACCGTTCCCCAAGGCGCCACCCACAGCAGCTGGAGGGGTGAGAAGCGCCCCCACCTCGGCTGGTGCTGCTCTCCTCCCCGCAGGAGAGCTGCCAAGCTGCACATCTCACACAGGCTACATCGTACCCAGCGTCAAAAACTCACCAGTCAAGTCGCTCATGGCTCTTGTCGGTGTCTCGACCCGAGGTGCCTGCGATGCCAGCAGCTGCCAAGCTCCTGAGTAGCCTCTGCCACTTGCTTCTGAGTGTGGAGAAGGAAGGCAGGCTGCCCTTTTTATAGGTATCTGGCTCTGAGGTGTCAGCAGGTCCACTGCCAAGGGGTGGTGTTTAGAGAAAGGAAGTTCCCATGAAAAAAAAAACCCCATGACTACAACTCCCTCTGCACATAGTCAGACCCTGAAAAACAGCGAAACTTAAATCCCGACTCACATGGAAGGTGGATTTGCACAATCAGATGACAGGTGGACAGACCCTTCACTGACAAACAGTAAAATCACGGGCAGGATGAGTAACACGAACGCACCTATGGCCCAACATCCAGGTTACCAGAACTGCAGCTCGAGGGCTGGCTTTACAAGGCACCCACAAACACTCAATCCTTCAGAAAAAGAGCTCCCCAGCAGGACCAGTCTAACTTTCTCTGACGTTAAGGAGGTTTTCGTCATCGCGTTTGGGACAAGAGGTGAGAAACGTGGTGGATCAGGAGCCATCCTCCTGACAGCCCTACCAAAGGTCTCTGCCCCGGAGGTGGACAGACCCCACGTGCCCCACTGCCACCCTGGTCCTCAGGGTGACCACAGATGGAGAGATGTGTCTACCCCACCGAGGGAAGAGTTGGTGGCACACAGACCAACAGCGACACGGGCAGAGCGGCCACAGATGGAAACATGTCCCCAATACCCCAAAGCGAAGAGGCGCAGGCGCAGCCTCAGCCCCCCAGCGCCTCCCTCCATGGCAGCAGCGCTGGGTCCAGCAAGGTGGGATTCAGTCTGCAAGGCCGACACATCCAGATGTAGGTCTGCCTAAACACGATCTCCCCAGGGAAGCCTTCAAAGGCACCGACTTCTCTCCATCCACTCAGGTGCTTCAGGAAGACTCTCACTAGCTGCTGCGTCAGCAGATCGCACCCTCAGAGCATGTTGCTGCTTGCTGGCCGCCGTACGCTGGGTGTCCTTGCTGGAGAGCGTGACTGGCACATCACAGGGCACCGGGGGTTCAGCACACATCTGTCACCTCGCAGGACATCGGAACGTTCTCAGCAGACGGAGCATCACGCTCAGCATCAGACGTGCTGGCAATGACATCCTTCACCTCTGACAACACAGGCTACAGCCTCGCTTCACCTCTCAGCGCTGCTTTCGCTCTGCCTTTCTTTCCTCCTAGAGAGAGAAAGACATTTTTGCTTAGAAACAAAAGTCGAGCGTACGTGGACACTGCCGGGACAGTGACACAAGCGGTATCACACGTAACCTGGACATTTATGATGTGTATCACTGGTGTCCACTTAATTGCAGCAACAGAATAATCCACTTCATCTGGAGTCGCTGGCGGTAGATTGTCTAATCCAGCCTCAACCATTTTATATATATATAAATATGTGTGTGTGTGTGTGTGTGTGTATGAATACATGCTTGGTTGGAAGTGGCTTAAATTGTGACACAACAGTCCTACAGCAAAAACTACATGTTTTTGCAAACAGGAACAGGTTGGTGCTGGTAACACTTTGTCCTGAAAAGAAAGGGGTTAGCTGGGTGCTGGAGGGTCACTGGTGGCGACAGGGCATGGGCTCACCAGGGCCCGTCACACAGCCAGTCCTATAGGGTTTTGCAAAAGGCTGATTTCAACAGCGTGCCTCTCCTGACCTTCACTTTGACCCTCGGAGTTCGAGGAAAGATTGCAGAAGTTAACAGGCTGGGGGTTCTGCCCTGCCAGTCCTGGAAGGCGGTTGGCCTTCTCGCTGTCTGCGGGGGATTTTGGTGTCTGCCAGCTGACAGCATCTCACTCGCAGCTCTCCTTCGCTTCGTGAGGCTGCTGGGCTTCGCCTGCCCCCATTCTCTCTCTGTGTGCACTGGAAGTGTCTCAATTCAGCAGCACTACACTCAGCATGTGGCACAACGCTCCTACACCAGCTTCCTCCTCTGGCTCGCACAAGCTTGCCCTGCCAGGAGAAGCTACTGAGCAGAGACAGCTGCTGGCAAGGTCTGGGGAAAGGGGTTTCAACTTAAACTGCAGGAACGTTCTCCAAAGACACGGGTTCAGCTCGTTTCGTGTTGTCAGCCGGTGACCCCTGCCCGTCCTGCAGACGAACCTCCTCCTGCCTTCCCCGGCCAGGGCTGGCTGTGGTTCAGCACCGGCGCTTCCCTCCCTCCTCCTTGGTAAGCTATGAGAAATCCCAGCCCTTTGGAATCTTTTTGCAAACAGTTACATCAGTGATCTCCTCGATCTGCCTCAGAAAAGTACACTCTTCTAATTCAGAGAGGCAGAAGATAGGAACTTTTCCACAGGCAATCTCCAGCCCCCAACCGCAGCGACTCACCTCTCAGCTTGCAAAATCAGACACCAGAGCTATCGGCCTTATCTGCACCTACCTGCTGCAAGGTAAATCACCTTATTAGCTGGCCTAAGAAGGTAACAAAACGCAAACAACTAAAATCAGAATTTCCCTGCAGGTGCCCCCCTATTTACCGGCTTTGTCTCAGGTTTTGTTTTCTTTGCCTATCAGAAGTGACAAGAACAAGCCACGCTTCCAGAGCACGGCCACAGAAAATGACACTGAGGGAGGGAGGACGTGAAGCACAACTCGATCCTCAGCTTTACGGTTTTATTCACCTGCGACCCCACATCCAGTTACAGAGGAGTTGCCTTTATAACAGCAGTGCACTCCCCTACAATTTTTATAACCATCTGAGGCTTTGAGTTGCTTCTGTTTTGCTCGGTTTAGTTCCTATGTCCAGTCAGAGTAATGCTCACAGTAACAGCCAGCCCCGAAGCACCGCAGGTGACAGCCCCCGCCTGGGTCCTGAGCAGCCTCAGGGTGAGGAGGTGTGTTCCCCTGACCACAGCAGGGCTGCTCCCACCGTACCAGCCAGCACGCCTTCAGCCCTCCCTGAATCGCAGGGAGTACCGAGAAGTAACAACAAGTCTTGGGGGGGCAGGAGGAGGAAAACCACACAGACAGAGAAGAGCTGAGGAGCTGGGCCACCCGCTTTGAGCCGGACCGTCTCTGAGGTGCTACGTTGGTCCTCCCCTCCCCGCTTCGTCGCGCTGGTATCTCAGTCACTGGGAATTTCCTCGTAGCGAGACGCATCTCAAGCATGTAACGATTATGACGCACCAGTGCTGCCGTTACTGTGAAAGGAGCCTTGATCCGATCGCCTCTCATTCATGTTCAACGATGGGCCATGGCAGTGGCCTGTCAGCTGCGCCCCGAGGGCATCCCGCGTTCCCATCTTACATGAGCCAACTTGTGGCAGGCAATTGGACGTCAGGGGTTGATGCAAGATGGCCAAGCCCAGCTCTTAACTGATTCCAAGTCATCTGGCCCCAGCTACCTCGTAATGAGTTTCTCACAGGCAAATACCAGAGGAGTGATTGATGCCGATAAAATCATTACAGAAATTCCATTGTGTCCTCCTCACTGAACCCCGAGAGTGGGGTTTTGGACCTAAAGTCGGGGTGTAGGTGACTAGCTTTGAGCATTCACCTCCAGAAGGAATGAAAACCACATCACGCTGTGGCCAACCCAGCACTACCCAGGGAGTCAAAGGCAGAGGTAAACCAGAGACCACGAGTACACAGATCCCAAAGGCAGGCTGACAGCTACTGCCGCAGAACGCTCCCTGTCCTGTGCTCGTCCCAGGAAATCGAGCCTCCAGGCCAGCCGGTGGTGGGACGCTGCAGAGCGGCTTTCAGAGCAAGCCCAAACGCTAGAATGGTACAATACCTTTCCCTGGTTATTTTCCAAGATCCTGGCTAAGATGCAGGAGGCGAAACTGCCAAATCAGTCTAGGTACAGGGAGCAACCACGTGTGAAGGTCGAGCTTGGGATTTCAGCACTGACTTCGTGACCCGCAACCGTGGTACAACTGTTGGACTGGAAACACCGCAGTAAGGCTGCTCCAGTGCTGAGACAGTTACGTACGTATTGGTCTGAAGTGACTCAGTCTGCAATGACTTCTGCTTCTCAGCAGAACGCTTCTTGAACGTTTTGTGCAAGAACTGACAATAAAAGGTCCCCATCATGTCACTTCCTCCGGAGAGCAGCTTTCCTTCTAAACAGAATTACTCCCCTTTCAAACCCGAGGAAGCGGCTGCCTCTACTGCGTCCTGTGGCAGGAGTTCCCCAGCTGGATGACACCACCAAAGGAGGAGGAAGCTCCTCTGGCTTGGAAGCTGCTGCTTGCTGAGCTTTCTACAAGACACCTGTCCTTGAGGTGGAGGAGACAGTCGCAGCTACCCCAGCGTGCTTCCTCCATGCAACTCCGGGTCTCCTCAGCCCCTGATACAAACCACCAGTGCCTCTTTCCCACGCTGGACAGTCCTAGCCTGCTAACTCGCTCCTCACACCTTCATCACACCCCACAGAGAGACCCGAGATGGGGAGAAGGACCCTTCTTGCAACTGTGTGCTTGGAAAGGGTCCAACAGGGTGGGTGCAGCTGCTGCAGGGCCGTACCCACCCTGGTGCCACTCACCCACAAACTGGCTTCCAGCGCGCGCGTATGACCACACTGATTGCAGTGTGGACACTTCTCCACTGCCTACACCTAGAGCAAACAATATGAAAAGGTACGAGGAAAAATAAAGCAAGAGGGGTGCAAAAAAGAAATGGTAAGGGCAGGGAAATCAGTAGTGCAAATATTGAATCAGTGATAGAATAGTTTATCCGTTTATGAAAATCAGCTCCAGCGAACAAAGAGAAGGCTGACAGAATACCTTCCCACCTACAGGATATGTGTTTGGTGGCGCATGTCAAAGAGAGAAAACAGAAACTTGCATGCCAAGTGTCTTCAGGCCGCTTTCTGCAGGGGTGGTGTGACAGCTTCTCCCACCTGCCTGCGTGGGTGTGGGTGTCTGGACAGGTACAGCCAGCCTGCGGCTCTGACGGTGCCGCGCCACAGCCCCGCCAGCCAGCGGCGCGACTCAGACCGCTCCGTGGAGGCAAGGGAAGGGAAGGGAGAACCTTCCCAGACCAGGAGGATTTGCAGGAAGGAGCTGCTCCCGCTGAGGATGCCCTCGCCTTGCCCATTAGGGTTTCTTAAGGAAGCGTTTGGGCCTGTAAGTTGCCTAAGTCAGGAGTGTCCTGAAGTGACCGAGTCATTCGGCATAGCTCCTCTCTGGATGAGGAAACACTCTTGGTAGCAGGAGACATGTCATCTGCAATGCCTCATCCTTCCTTCCCTGGGGCACTGCTCATCTCTCCCCAAGCGCTGCCTTCCCCTCCTGACAGCAGTCAGGTCTGGTGTGCAGCCCGTGCGCACGCTCCGGGGGCAGGTCGCGGAGCCAAGCAGAGCTGTTTGCCTCTCATCTCTCCAAACCCCGGAGGCTCTGCTTGTGCCAGGGAGGAGGCGAGCTGCTCACACGGCCAAGCCCCAGCCCCAGCTCCCACAGCCCAGAGGAACCTGGATGAACCCTCTCTAAGCCGAGCGAGATTGAGCGATGGGTTCAAAACCTACGTGCCTCTTCCAAAAATTGGTGCCATCTGCCACTCCCCACTCACTACCACTCTTCCCAGCCCGTCCCTCCCACTGATTCCCAGTGCAGTCGCGTTATCCCCGCGGGGTGCAGAAGAAACAAGACGCATGCAGGGCTGAGCGAGGTGTGCATCATCCTCCCCCCAGCAAAACGGGAGTGGGGGGTCCCACCCAGGAGCTGCCCCGGAATTAACCCAGACCCAGCAGCAATCACTCGGGACTTCAA
>NW_010426728.1:4738-7373 GCF_000710305.1 Buceros rhinoceros silvestris | reverse complement strand
AGAGTGGAGGGAGCAGCTGGTTGGTGGCTCAGCAGAGCCAACAGTGTCCCGTGTCTGTCGAGTGCTGCTACCGGACACGCGTCACTGCGGTGCTGGGAAGGCTCTTACTACCGACTTGAGCTCACCCCAGATTTTTCTCCGCGACCAAGCGAGCTGCTGACACCGCGATGTTTGTCATGGATGGGCACCCACCCTGCACGACAGCCCCTGCAGCTCTCAGACCCCCAAAGCGAAGGCCTGCTGCTGCTCTTCTGCAGAAGGTGAGCAGAGCGCCTGACACCACGGACACGACAGAGAGAGTGTCTGTTTACTCGTGTTCTCTGTGAGAGCTGAGGTCAGAGCCGTCGCACCAGTCTTCTGGCGTGTTGAGTGACCACAGCTTCCTTCTTCAAAACCACCCCACTGCCTTGCAGCGTTTTCGTGGAATTCAGCGGGTGTGGGACACCCCTGCAATGTGATCACCATTTAGAAGGTCTCTGAAGGGTCAACACAGGGCAGTGAAGCAAATTCCTTGGAAATGTGAAATACACCGAACTCATCAGAACAACCTGTTTATTGCATCTACTACTTACTGCCACCAAATGTGCTGTCCCTCAAGTTACTTCGAGATATCCTGTGCCCAAGATGCTGTACTAACCTTGCAGATTTTGGTGGCTCCTTGTCAATGACAACAGGGACGTTTCTCAGGTTTTTAGCTCCTTATCAGTCAAACTACGCTTGAAGGTTCAACTGCATCTAAAATTTCCTTTGGCTTTGTTCCTTTTAAGGTATACAAGGGACTGCTGACCTTACGGTGTAATACTATTGGACCTTGTTTATACAACAGATTTTTCAAATGCTTCCCAGCATCAATTCACGAATACTTAATCTCTGTGAGCGACACTGTGAACCTCACTGTCGCCTTCAACTGCTCTAAGCGTGACACGGTATAGCCCTGCTTGAAGAAAATCTGATCAGGATGCTGAAAAGCTGGAATAAAGGGATTCCAAGAAAAAACGCAGCCTGCTCGGCAATCTTTTCATCCCACAGGAACTGCAGGAAAACGCGCTTCCGATCCCACCTTCAGGTATTTACAGCGACAGTGAACTTACAGCCCTAGCTTATGGTCTTCCCCTTAAAAGTACCACCAAATAAAACGCTGCTCACATCCTGCACGTGTGCAAATATCTCCTAGACCTTGACCAGCAACGACCGTAATAAAGAAATGTCAGTTTTCAGATAGTCCATGTTAAAACAACTTTCCAAAAGGTTTATTAGGAGGAGAGACAACAGCCAAATTAACCAGAGGGGAGAGAGACAGGCCCTTTGCCTGCTGTTCGCGTGAAGGTAGCCACGGATTATGGCTAGCTCAGAGTTAACAACTCAGGCTTGAAGCCTTCGCTATTTCTCCACCACTTACAAAGGCCTGAGAAGACCTGATGCGCTTGGAAACGCACGGTTCCTGGTTGTCGCCTCCTCAGGCCCGTGAGGGATGCTGGCTCAGTGCGTCAAGTGTCTGGGGACACCGAGTTTTCGTCTCTCTCATACAAAGAAGGAAAAGGCACAAACCCAACTCCATCGTGTTTACACCTGTAAGTCTATTTTCACACTCCAGCTGGACACGGCGCAGATCTGCTGGTCACGATAAGCCTGACAGGTTCTGATAGGGAGGATTGCAGAAATGTGTCCCTAGGTTTTTCTGCACATGCCACAATGGTTACTCACCTTCTGTGGTTACAGGACGACAGAGGCAACCTGGCAAGCCCAAGGCAAACAAGTGATACCACCAGCATGATGCATTCGCTTACAGGCATCAAAACATTTCTCCACTGGGATAGCAATCAAAAAATTTCCAAGTAAAACAAGGAGTGTGGGCAGAGTTGATACCTCAGAAATGATGATTCCTGACACATGCACCACGTCAACACCTGAACACAACAACCAACGCAGAATTCAGCAGACGTGCGGGGTACCAGTGCCCTGCTTGACGACATCGCACAAATGAGAATCAGCATCATCCAGAGGTGTAAAAAACCACGTTGTTTGAGAAACCCCACTTTACCCATCGTTAAGGCAACTGGGGAGAGGGGATGTGTTGGACACGGACACTCCTAGTGAAAGGGGCTGACTGTTCTCGTGCAGCCTGTTGTGTTGTCCCCAGGTTACCGTCTGACCTATGCACAGCAAGGAGAGGAATGAGAAGCCCATCCTGGTTAGGAGCAGAAAGGAAAGAGCAGCAGCCTCAGAGTGAGTGACACGCCAGGCGAGGCTAAGTGGGAACGACAGGCGTCAGATACCCTGTTGAAGGGTGGGTCTGGCAGGGGAAGGTGAAGGAAGGTGAAGGAATTACGAAAAGCTCCACAGACTTACAGGCGGCAGCAGGCACGGGCCATTTCGAGAGGCAGAGAGCAAAGTCAGGACAGCAGAGCAGAAACACCAGCAGCCTTCAGCGCCTGCGTCTGACTGCTCTTCTGTTTCGGGACAGGTCCTCTCATGGAAAAGGACCGATCACAGGCACCTTCCACAGCCACCATGTTTACTTTCGGCTTTCCCCAAACTGGGAAAGCTCTGCGGCTGCGGGGTGTAAAGAAGAGATTTCCACAACACCGACTCAGAACAGAGCAGCTCCCACCGAGGCTGTCGCTGCCACCGTGCC
>NW_010426728.1:3807-4457 GCF_000710305.1 Buceros rhinoceros silvestris | reverse complement strand
GAGCTGTGCTGGCCGGGGCGCAGCCGTGTGCAGCAACACAAGGCCACAAAGCGTCACAGCGAGGCCGACCCACCACAGAGCTGTCCACGTCTCCCCAAAGAGAAGCTTGCCCAGGATGGCCTGAAGGAAGAGACAGAGACAACGCTGTGTCTGGTCTCCACGGCCAGAGCTGTGAGGACTTCTGCTGGGAGAGCTGGCTCTGGAAAAAAACCTGCGTGAGAGAACCCCTGCTGGGACCAGCAACAGAAACGGCTGCTGCGGGCAATGCTGGAGATGACCTGCTCTACCACCTGGCCTGGAATCGCTCATAGAACCACATGGGGTGGGAACGGCCCTTTACAGCTCATCCAGTCCAACCCCCCAGCAGCGAGCAGGGACATCTGCCACTAGAGCAGGGTGCTCAGAGCTCTGTCCAACCTGACCTTGAAGCACAGCCATACTGCGGTCCCGAAGCAGGAATCGGGCAGGTGTGTGTGCGTGCTGCAGCCATCCCGGCACCTCCTGAGAGCCGCATCTCCAGTCGACTGGGCAGCTCCAGTCAGTACACAAACAGCCTCACTGACCCCAGTTCTGGACCCACCAGGAGCTGCCTGACTGCGAGCTGGAGGACACAAACAAGGTGGGCAGCTGCAGGGAGTGAAAAGCGAGCA
>NW_010426728.1:0-3662 GCF_000710305.1 Buceros rhinoceros silvestris | reverse complement strand
GCTCTTGCTGTCACTAGGGATGGTGCACATCCACCCCCAGCTAGGGTGGCTCTGGCTGGTCACCGTTGAGGTGTTGCAAAGGAACAGCAAAACACAGCAAAGCTCCCAGCTCCAACTCTACCGACAATTAGAAAAGTTCCTGAAAGCAAACAGCTGCTGCAAGGCACAGCGCTCTTCCTCCTGCACCACCCAGGAAAGCCCTACAGCCTCTGCTGTGAACAACCGTCACAGCAGCTGAGGCCCGATACGACCATTTCGCATCTCCCTGTAACTTCCGCGGCCAGCGATGCTGGGGGGTAAGCCTCGACCAGTCACAGCCAGTGGGACCACACTGCTGCGCTCCTCCAGGCTTCAGCACCTGGGGAAAGGATCTACTCACCGAAGAGATGAAGTTGGAGGCCGTTGTAGTCACAGAGGCCATGGCCGAGGAGGAGGAGAGTCGCAGGGCTTTTGCAAAGACCGTCCACATCACCGTGTTGCACGCCAACACCAAGCCGAGGCAGCCGATGCGGAACAGCACAGGCAGCTGTAGGATGAAAGGGAAAAAACACACGCGTTTCCACCGAGCGCTCGTTCACCCTCACGAATTCATGGGCATTCCGGAGCCAAAAGCTCATGGCGTGGGCTGCGGAAGCAGAATTGCACCTGCTGTTGTGTGAAGGTGAATATACCAAGTTGCAGAAGGGAACAGAGTGAGGAAACAGCCCTGGACGGAGCGTGACCCTGGTACGTCCTGCCATGAGTCCTCGCTAGGTGTATGGAAAAGGTCAAATTCAGCCCTGCCAGAGACACACACCAAAGATCTACGTGCTGGTGCCACGCGTGGTCCAGGACCCATCAGGGAGCACAGCAGGGCAAGTGAAAGCAAGGCTCTGCCTAAGCCTGTGGTGATGGTGCCTCTGTAGCCCGTCACCTCTGGTTGAGGGTGTTGTGTACATCCACACACCACTCCAGTGGGTGGGCGGATTTGGGAGTGAAGAGATGAGAGGGAAAAACAAACCTCCGTGTTTCACCTCAACTCAGCGTATTTCAGGAAGAGAAAGAGCTCACCAAGGCTCGCTGCTGGGGAAAAAACCACCTTCAGAAACAGCATCTGAGGGTGCGGAGGGGACAGAGCCCAGGCTCCTCTCCGAAGCGCACGGGATATGGCAAGAGGCAGCGAGTAAAGTCTGGAACAAGTGGAGCTCTGATCAGCTCCAAGGAAAAACAATGGATGCTGGAACAGAGACGGTGAGCTCTCCAACCTCAGAGGCATTCCAAACTCAACTGGAGAAGGTCATGAACAACCCGTTGCAGAGCAGGGCTGGGACTAGAGACCTCCAGAGGTCCTGCCTGGCTTGGATTGGTCTGAGTCTATCCCCAGCTGGCTCCTGCCACCGCAGCGGCTGTGCTGTCTTCAGAAGCGGCCCTGCACCGTGGGTCCTCCTGACCTCCTGCGGTGGCGTACGCCCAGAAGGAATGTTTTCCAGAGAAGCTGAGCGCCGCTGTGGCACAGGCAGAGCGGTCACCGCAATGGCATGCAGGGAGAGAGAGAGAGCGCAACATCTGCAGGTGCTCCCCACAAGGAAGGAGGCAGGTAGAAATTGCTCCCCTGCCAAGGGCTCAGCGGAGCCAGCCCCGTGAGTCAGGGATTACTGTTCTGCTTGCTTTCTTACGAGCAGATTAAACTCAGTGTACACTTCAGATAATCCAGGATCGCTCCTGAAGTGGCAGAAGTAATTTTAGATGAAGTTTGGCAGAAGTAAGCAAAGGGAAACTTCTGTTCGAGTGAAGCGACGCATCCTGGTCAGGCTGCTCTCAGGCTGGGCCATTACCACACGTTCTCCTGGTCAAGCAACCCGAGCTGCCGCCAGGCCACCCTGCGCCGCAGCCTCTGCGGGGCGTCAGTGGCTGGCTGCTCTCCTGGACCGACTTTGAGATTTCTGTAGAAAACTCCCTGAATCTCTGCTGCCTTGTGCAGAAGTGCCTTTGGATCAAAGCGTGCAGGAGTCCAAGGGAACCCTCTGAAACTCTTTGGTGTCCTGTGCCACTTCAGCTACTAGGAACAGCACTGCTTTTCCTTAAAACCTGGTTAGTTTTGCAGTTAAACTGATTCATTTAGCTTGTATTTATCACCCAGAACGGACCTGAAAGAAGGAAGTGAAGGAACCAATTTGTCCAGATAAAGAAACACCATCACCGCGTGGTTGAGGTTGGAAGGGACCTCTGGAGATCGCTCCTAGAGCAGGTTGCCCAGGACCACCTCCCTCGTCCTGCTGGCAACACTCCACCTCAACAAGGCACTGTGTCATAGCACCTTCAAAAAAACCCAACCGACATCAAACTCCCCCCAGAAACAGGCAGCACTGCTGTGCCTCTCCAAGGAGAAACACGCTCAGAAAAGACACTGCCAGCATTTCCAGCAATTCTGTGCTCTGTGCTTACTGTCAGTGCAGAGCACAGTCTTCTCTGGGGGGATGAGGAAGCACGTCAGGATTTAATTTTCTGTCCCCCTGTTTCAGAGAGGATCAACAGGATTGGCAGGCACCGAGTTACTGCATCTTTAACCATCTCTATAATCACACAGGTCGATTTCCTTTTCTCCTGATGCAAGGCTGGATTTTTTCAGATCTAGTTTCTCTTGTGGGTTCTCCTTCGGATTTCAAGTCCAAATATACATTCACCGTACAAATAACCACCCCTGCTCCATGCCTAAGTGAGTCTCCACAATGGAGTCTCGATACGCCCGTGGTGTCTGCCTCAGCATCTCCCTGCTGGCACGCAACCTTGTGCACGTCTCCACCTCTGCCATGCCTGTGCGGGAGGTCACTCTGACAGCTAAGAACACTGTATTTTTGAGGTCATAGGCCAGCAGTCCCATATAACCTTAAGAGAAACACCACCGAGATAAAGATCGTGTCCTAGGAACACCCAAGAGAGCTCTCTGCAGCTGAGCAGCACAATGGAAGCTAACGGCTCCACCTCCCGCTCTCCTCCTGAGCAGAACCAGAACAGAGGAAGGAGCAGGGCCATGTTATTAGCAAAACAAGCACTGCAGACCCAAGTGTACCCACGTCCTGCTTTTAAAGTAAAAGTGACAACACTCTGGTGTGCTGGGTCCGGCTCTGGGGTCCCCAGCACAGCAGAGACGGGGATCTGCTGGTGCGGGGCCAGAGGAGGGCACAGGAATGACCCATAGAGGGCTGGAACCCCTCTGCTGGGAGGAGAGGGGAGAGCTGGGGGGGGTCAGCCTGGAGATGGGAGACGTGAAGTGCAGCCTCCCAGTGCTTAAAGTGGCCTGTAAGAAAGATGGGGACAGTTGTTTCAGCAGGGGCTGTTGTGACAGGACAAGGGGTGGTGGGTTAAACTGACAGAGGGAGATTCAGACCAGAGAGAAGGGAGAGATTTTTGATGCTGAGGGTGGTGAGACCCTGGCCCAGGTTGCCCAGAGAGGTGGGAGAAGCCCCATCCCTGGAACCATCCCAGGTCAGGTTGGCCCTTGGGGCTCTGAGCGCTGGGTGCAGATGTCCCTGCTCTCTGCAGGGGGCTGGACTGGGTGAACTCTGAAGAAGCGTTTTTTGATCCTACGGTGCCATAAACCACCGCAAAAGGCCTTTCGGAGCCGGGCTGGTGCCAGGCATTCCGTACCTCCCGCGTCCTCCTCCAGCCCTCTTCCGTCTTAC
>NW_010426727.1:2293-5851 GCF_000710305.1 Buceros rhinoceros silvestris | reverse complement strand
GACAGCGGCGCAGCGGGTGGCAGTGGCCGGAGCGGGCAGGACATCAACGCCCGCCCTCAGTGGCAGGATGGAGCACACCGCCCTCGGCACAGCCCGCTGAGCCGCCCCCGCCGGGCACCGAGAGCCGACAGCGGCGCAGCGGGTGGCAGTGGCCGGAGCGGGCAGGACATCAACGCCCGCCCTCAGTGGCAGGATGGAGCACACCGCCCTCGGCACAGCCCGCTGAGCCGCCCCCGCCGGGCACCGAGAGCCGGGGGATCGGGAGCCAGCGGTGCAGGGGAGGCGGGGGGAAATCGCCAGTTTCACTCCACCGCCTTAGCAGGCACCGCGCACAGCTGCGAGTGTAGAAGACTCTCCTGCAACACAGTACCTCAGACACCTTCTGCAGAAGTAGCCCGAATCTCTCAGCCAGCAGTTTAACCCTCTGCACGCACCTGAGAAGGAGCAAACCCAGGCACCACCACCAACACATCATGGTTTAGGGAAAAAGAGAAGGAAACCAACACAGTAAGCACGCCAGACCCAAACAGAACAAAAGCCAAGAATATCCAGGGATCTGCACGAATATCCAACACTTGTCAGATGCTATTTCATCAGAAACTATGTACAGTGTTAAGGCAGGGAGTGGTGTTGTCTCCTCTTAAGTAAACTACGTTCATAAAAAAATATTTACTGCTTTTGAGAGTGGAAAATGCATAGGCTCCTCTATAGGCTGTGTAAGCTGTAAATCTCTGCAGATAAAATGGGATGTGATGATGTGATATAAAAGCGTTCTTTGTTCCCCGGTGAATACATTTGTTTTATTTAAAACTAAATGACAACCAAGGAGAGAAAGGAGCGCTCAGTGCCACAAAAGGAGAAGGAGCCGTACTTGGGTACAGACTCCTAACTGGTGTAGAAAAGGATATTGGAAGCACCAATTCTTGCCCAAGGATTTAAAATGCATGATCAGAATTAAGTAATCAGTTTTGAACATGTATTAAACACACATCAGCTCTGTTCTTTTCTTAAATATCAGGCTCAGAAGAGACTGTTTCTCAATTGTGTATGGCACGCTGTTGCTCATATACAATTTTCTTGTCTTTTTTTTTACTTTCATTGAAGCATATTCATTATAACATCCAGCAAATTTATGGCTTCTTCCAGTGGCTTAGTAAAAGGGGTCATAAAAAAGTTAAGTAAACCAGTGTGTTTTTTTCCTCTCCCTTAACTTTGGATTCCTTTTTTATACTGTGCTGTCTAGTGCTTCTTCTTTGGAAAGAACCTTGGGCATATCCAGCACACACACAAATTATCCGCTGCCCCAGGAAAAAAAAAAATAAAATTTCTTGCACTGAGGCAACTACACAAAAGACTTGCATATGTCAAAAATACAGAACTAAGTCCCTGTGAATGCTGTACCATTAATCAAATCCCCGATCTGGTGTCACTTTTGCCAGTAAAATGATGATATTCTTCTAAACCCCTTCTACTGGCGCGTGCCTGCAACGCATGAAGTGTGTCCCTCTGCTTTAATTTGTTTTTGAATAGCCTGCTTTAGGCATTTTTTATACATCTTTTGGAGAAAGAAAGAAAAAAAAAAAAGAAAAAGAAGCTGCTACTTAAAGCTCCAGCTAGGGTCTACAGTACCAAGCAAGTAACAGCTTTTCAGCAGGGAAGGCAGACGGCAAACAAATTTAACTGATATTCAGGAGCTGAACACGCAACTCTCTCTGAGGCTGCAACCGTGGGTGCCAAGGTAAGGTGTGTGCAGCCTGCCCAGAAACATTTTAAGAAAGTAAATAAACACAAAAGAGGAAGGTGCTGTAGTAAGAGCTGCTGAATGAATCATCATCAATGCACACAGTTATTGATGCCTTTCCCCTCCTTCATTAAAAAGATAAATACATATAAATCTGTTTACAGCCAATGCTGATGCTTCACCAAGGGCTTTTACAGCATTGCTAACTATAAAGCAGGCGATAACCCCAATCCCCATTTATTTCTCTGAGGGGAGACCAAATTCAACCTAGTGCAAGGCAACCCTGGAAAAACAGAACTGCAACAAAAAGAAGAACATGCTCCAGCGAGGAGGTGGAAAGGCACTTGGGGATAGCAGGTCTCTGCAGGGAGACTTTTTCACCAGGCTTTGACCTGGAGTGGAACGGTTGGGAGGCAGAAGACGGAACAGGAGCAAGGGGAGCATGGGTGTGCATATGCTGGGTGGGCAGAGGTGACAGGGGAGGGGGAGAGTGGGGTCGTTGCTTCTCTTGGCAAAAGTTAACAGTTGTGGAATGTAATGAAATCCAGAGTTGGTGCAGTCGGAGGTTTCAGGAGAGCAGAAGGGAAGGTTTTTCCCACGGGTGGGGAACACTAGCATCAGCAGCGGCCTGAACACTCTGCTTTTCAGCTTACAGCTCTGTCAAATGAGCTGGCTGCTGTCTATATGCTTTCAACTATCTCAATTCAAACACTAAATGAAGTAGAGAAATCATCAGATAAATTGCTGGCCCTCTCTACCCAAGAGTGAAGGGTTTTTGTACAGCTGATGACAGCCCTGATCTTTTGTCTGACCTAATTTACTTCTCTTTCAGGTTAGAATAAAGCACACTTTCCTGTCACGGGATAACCTCCATCCACATATTGCGCCCTAAAAATAAGAAGACACTTGTGCTGTGATAACAATACCATAACTTGATGAACTTATCAGGTTGAGTGAAATAAACATCCACTGATCAAATCTCCTTGTGTGTACAGCAAAAGATTTTGTTTGGGCAAGAAAGCGTCCCGCTAAAGTCCATCATCCACGATACGCAAGCTGACTGCAGCAGAGAACAGCACAAGCCCAGCGAAGCACAAGCCCTGTGAGCTGCTCAGCAGCAAGTTCTATACAACAGATGTGATTTTGTGCTTATTTCTCTAAGAAAAACCACATTTTCATTTGCAGGAACTGCAGAATTTTTGCTTGAGGACCTGAGGATCAAAGTATGGTAAACTATCTAATATCAGATCCTCTTGGAGGGGGAAATGTGGCTTTCTGACATGTAATCAATGACAAATTATGTACACGTATGTCTGCTTTATTGCTACACACACCTTCTCCTAGAACTCCAGCTTCCTCACTCTGTGTTTTTACATCCACTGGAACAAACAGATTTCCACGGGGTGCCCCTCACGCACAGAAACTCGCTCATGTACAGGTATCATTACCCTGGTCACTATCTGACAACAACAAATTGAGAATTTAAACAGTGCTTAAACACAATAAGAGACACTGTTAAAAACTAATTTTAATTAAAAACTCCTGGCCGCCCAAGTCAATTAATCAGTTACAATTTAGCTAAAAAGATATTTGTCTCACTCGCAGCTCCTCTCAGCTAGCGCTGTATAGATCCTCGCATGAAAATCAATACCACAACTTTACAGGGAAAACATTCTGCAGCAACGTGAACTGCCGGAGCCGCGGCTGTTGTTTCCGAGGGCAGCGCATCCCGCGCAGCGGCGCGGCGGGGCCGGGGCCAGCCCTGCCATCAGACGGGCGATGAGCTCCCCCTAGTCGCCGGCCGGCGCCCACCGCAG
>NW_010426727.1:0-2114 GCF_000710305.1 Buceros rhinoceros silvestris | reverse complement strand
AGTTTATTTTGGAAAGTATTTTCCATCAACAAGCAACACCGAGCGCAAAGTAGTCCAGGTAGGAAATGTGGAAGAGAAGCGAACATCTTCTGCGAGGCATTTTTTAAGCGAAGAAATTTGCTAGCAGCAAGCTCAGCCCTGGGAAGAGCTGCTGAAGAGATGTCAACTGAAGTCAGTAACTGATATCAATAATTTCTACTACTTCTATGAACACGCACTTCTCTAAGTCATAATTATTGTCAAATATACCACAAGCCAACCCTTTCTTCTGCAGAGGAACATACATTTTCAAGATAAGGGCTCCAACCATTCCTATTAAAGATAGTCAGGTTGTAAAATCTTAAAGACTTTTATTTCTCAATATTTAAATAAGCCTGACAAAATATGCTCTGCATCTGCTGACCAGCAAAAAATATGCAAAATTATTTCTCACCCACTGTACATTTATTTAAGCCACTGAGCACACCAACCAAAAAGGATGGAACAACGTAAATCCACAATCTAGTTGCTCTGCACTAGTTCTTAACAAATATTTTAGAAGACCAGGAACTATGAAAATATGCCAGTATTTTTTTAATCAATACGAATACTTTCAAATGAAAGGCAACCTACAAGTCAACAGCACACAACCTTTTTTTTTCCCCTGTCCTATGTAAAGCCAACATGTGTAATGTCTTTTAAAAGCACGTTAAGCTTTTCTGTGAACAACTATGTGGGTATCATGAAAAAGTCAGCCATCTCCAAAATAATAATAATTTCCTCTCTTATTCTTCAGTCACAGCTTACATCCTCTTTATATTAGATTACATTGGTGTGGGTTTTTTCTGTAGGAAAAGTGCACTAATTGCACTAAATCTAAATGCGCTTTAAGAGAAGTTCCTTGAAGCAATTTGCAAAACTTCGACATGCAAAAAATTGTAGGGTTTTTTAGTATTATTTTCAATGACTATGTACAAATACAAAGCGATAAAGGAAATTATTACTCTTCCTAGAGAACCTGTTGACCAGGTACTTAAGAGTGTCCTTGGGAAACCTGGTTCTCTAGCTGGAATTGCATGATTTTACTGTGCTTTTCCCTCCCAATCTTTGCTGCTGCTCTTCAGAAATGTTCTGGCTTTGCCGCCTTCTGCAAAACTGCCACCAGCGAGCTTTTCACATGCTCTCGCCTTTCACATTTCCTTCAAATGAAAAATGCAGGGCTAGTTTGAAAACAGATTTCTTGGGTTAAAAAAAGATCTTAAGTTGGAAAATCAGCAATTTGAATCAAACCAAAATAACATTTCTTTGCACAGAGCAGCTCAACAGCTCAGCATCCTCTTTTCTACATAATCGCCTCTCTTGCTTTGTCCACCCTTTTAAGTGAGCTCGCTACCAGGTGTGTTCTGTCCACAACTACTGAAGAAAGGTCCAGAGCTGCTCTTTTCTCTCCGAGTGGTTCCCCTCTTTTTGTCCCGCACATGCATCCACTGCAAGGCTGCCTGAGTAAGCCGGGCAATGACAAACAGGCCACTCCATTTTTCAGTCTTAAAGATCGCTGTGCTAATAAGACGCTGCAACTCCGGAGCACAACTATATCGCAGCCTCTCTCTGCTTTTTGTGTTTGTTTGTTTGTCTTAAACTAAGGATCTAAACGTTTCTCTGAACACCAAGAGCATGAAACCAAATAAACTCCAGCCGAGCAGTGTCAGAAAACCCTTCTCCTTCTTTTCTCCATCTCTCTCCCAATCTCTTTCCTTGCCTGGCACAGACCTCCATTCCATCCTGAAATGCAACTCTCTTGACAGATGCCAAAAAGGGAGAGGGGGGAAAAAAAGCCCAAGCAAAACATGACAGAAATGCAAGATTTCTGAAAACAGTATCGATTCATCCCAGCTCTGGGGGCTTGGCTTCGGGTTGTCTTTATTATGTTGTAAGTGTTTTGGTTTCCCATACCTTCCCCACTACTTTGCAAACTCCCTCTTACAGAGAAGTCTCCCTGGCTGCTTTTCCCCCACGGATGACACCTTCTCGAGGAGTGCGGGGATTGCTAAATCCCCTTCTGCAAGGCTGCAGCTGAGGCTCAGTGCCTGTGCGCTGAAATACCTGCACTTCCTGCTCCCCCAGCCCCAAACCCA
>NW_010426726.1:0-219 GCF_000710305.1 Buceros rhinoceros silvestris | reverse complement strand
GCCGCCGGGAAAAGACTGGCGAGCAGTTTCGGGAACTGCTCCTGAATCTCTTGATTCTCTGCTTTCTCAGCCACGGCTTTAAACGATTTTCCTTCCCCGGTTGCCGGGTGGAAAAGCTGCAGGAGCACCGACGAAAGGGCTATGCGAGAGAAACAATGAAAATGATGCGAGGGAAGTTCTGTCAAAAGCCCCGAGTAAACACGGGGGAGGGAAGGAGCG
>NW_010426725.1:2118-2397 GCF_000710305.1 Buceros rhinoceros silvestris | reverse complement strand
ACGGGGCGGGAGCGAGCGGGTTCTCGCTGGCTCTGGCACCTCTGTGTGGCTGGTAGGGGCTGTTGGGCTCATCCTGCCCATGTTCTTCTTTTTCAGTGCCGAATCAGGCCCTCAGCCTTCAAGGCGGTGGCCGGGAAGGGGCTGGTCTCCATGCAGGGCCTGTCCTCGTCCAAGGGGCAGAAGCTTTCCAAGAGCAACGGGAGCCTGCACACGCTGCTGTCGCAGAGCAGCACGTCGGCCTCGCAGCATGGCCCACTCCGCACCCACCTGCTCCACGCC
>NW_010426725.1:1203-1459 GCF_000710305.1 Buceros rhinoceros silvestris | reverse complement strand
AGAGGAGCCTTAGCGAGACAGAAGACCCTTTCACACAGGTGAGCCTCGGTGCCGGGCTGGGGTGGGCACGCCGGGCAGGGCTGTGGGACAGCAGTGCCTGGGTGGAAGGAGCGGGGAAGGAGCTGGTGTCCTGCCGCGGTGGGCAGTGGGCTGGGAATGTCCAAGCGTGGGAGAGCCCAACATCACAGGACCTGCTGGGACCACTCCCTGGGGCTGCCCCCCACAGGGGCAGGCTGCGGGCCCTCACCAGCACCCT
>NW_010426725.1:0-1048 GCF_000710305.1 Buceros rhinoceros silvestris | reverse complement strand
GCCCGCTCCCTGGGGCTGCCCCCCACAGGGTCAGGCTGCGGCCCCTCACCAGCTCCCTCCTGTGCTGGCAGGTGTTCGAGGACAAGCAGCGGCTGTGGCTGGATGAGCTGGAGGATCTGAAGCAGATGTACATGGCCCGGCTGCAGCAGGTGACGCAGCAGGCACAGCGCGGGCAGCGGGCGCTGCAGCTTCAGCTCTACAAGGCGCAGCAGGAGAAGAAGCGGCTGCAGGAGGAGCTGAGCATGCAGCAGTGCCAGTGCGAGGAGACCAAGCTCCGGCAGTCCCAGGGTGAGCGTGTCAGCCCCAAGCTGGAGGAGACCAAGTGGGAGGTGAGTCCTCTTCCCTGTTGCCACCCTCCTGGCTGTGGAACCAGGATGGGGACAGCTGTCGCAGCTCTGGTGTCACTTGTGGCCACAGGATGGGGTGGGACGAACCAGGTGCGATGCTCGTGGTCCTCCATGGATGCTGTGGTGACAGCCTGGGGTGCTGCCACCCCTGGGGTCCTGCTCCAGC
Source organism: Buceros rhinoceros silvestris (assembly GCF_000710305.1). Taxonomy (NCBI): domain Eukaryota; kingdom Metazoa; phylum Chordata; class Aves; order Bucerotiformes; family Bucerotidae; genus Buceros; species Buceros rhinoceros. Next base: position 535 of record NW_010426725.1, on the reverse strand, counting down.
CCTGCCTCACTGCATATGCCTGTACCCTGCAGGTGTGCCAGAAGGCAGCGGAGATCTCCCTGCTGAAGCAGCAGCTCCGGGACACCCAGGAGGAGATGGCTCAGAAGCTGAGCGAGATCTTCAGCCTGAAGACGCAGCTGCGGGAGGCCAAGGCAGAGGTCCAGGCCAGGGACTCGCAGCTGGCACAACTGGCAGACTCCTTCCAGAACCCGCCGGAGCCCAGCACCTCGCTGCCGCTGGGTGATGACCCCATGCCAGCGTGCCAGGACTTCCCTGGCTGCGAAACTGATGACTCCAAGTGCCGGGGCCTGCACAGCGACACGGCGGAGCCCCTGGAGCGGCAGGTGGAGTGGCTGTGGGCTGAGCTGCTGCGGGAGCGGCGCCAGGGCCAGCTGCAGGCTGTGAACTTTGAGCTGGAGAGGAAAACCTGGCAGGAGGAGAAGGAGAAGGTGCTGCGGTACCAGCGGGAGCTCCAGGCCAGCTACATGGAGATGTACCACCGGAGCCAGGCGCTGGAGCGGGAGCTGCGTGCGGC
>NW_010426724.1:45815-46254 GCF_000710305.1 Buceros rhinoceros silvestris | reverse complement strand
CGACGGGTGTCACCCCATCCCTCTGCCCTGCACGCCCAGCCCCAGGCTGGCCAGGGGAGGGGGTTGGTAGCCCCGATAAACTGTTTTGAAAGTATAGAAATGGACAACCGAAAATACCCCACACTAAAAAAGAAAAAAAAAGAAAAACAAAATAAATATTTTTGGTTTTGGGAAATGGGGAATGTTTTTAAAAATCATAAGGTTTTTTACCTCAAAACTTTGCTTCACCAGCAAATGTTGTAACTTTAGAGAAAAAGATGGTGAAAACACAGAGGGCCAAGTTCCTCCTCACCAGACTGGTGTGTGAAATGATTATGGCTGGGGGTTGGACCTAACCAAATTCTGGCTGAGATGGATGGACGGTGGATGGATGGATGGGGAAAGAATGGATGGATGGATGGTGGATGGATGGATGGATGGTGGATGGATGGATGGATGG
>NW_010426724.1:44980-45524 GCF_000710305.1 Buceros rhinoceros silvestris | reverse complement strand
TGGATGGATGGATGGTTGGATTGTGGAGATTGCTTTGCCCCATTGGTAGGTGAAGCATCATCTTTGGAAGGTGAAATTTATTCAACATGGGTCTCTTTGACTGGTAGGGTTGGGACAGGATGAAACTCATGAGGTCTCATCCAACCGAACATCCATTCTGCAAGTTCACTGAAAATTCCCAGTGGATTTTTATCTCTGTTGGGCTACAACTATCTCTGGAAGATAAAAAGGCTTTTGGACACGAGCGGGTGTGAGCAGCCAGATGCAAACACCAGGCAGGCTGTGTGTGGGCGCTTCCGCTTTGCATTCAAACCCCCACCATGGGCTGTAACTCCACAGAACGCTCTCGTGTGCCTCCTGGGGAGAGTCATCCACTCACCATCCCCAAGGACTGGGGGTTGTGGGTTTTGTTTCCCTCTCTGTGGCTTGTGTTCCCCTCCCAGCACCGGTGCAATGAGGACAAAGGCTCTGGGAGAACGGAGAGCTGGAGGGTGAGTCTGAGAGCGCTCACACCCATGTTCTCCTTGCCCCAGTCCACTCTTTC
>NW_010426724.1:43251-44868 GCF_000710305.1 Buceros rhinoceros silvestris | reverse complement strand
CTGTCCCCAGCTCTGTCAGACAAGGATCTCTTTGACACCTTGTAGTGCTCCATCAAACTCAGCTGGAATTGCCCAAAGAGTTCAGAACACACGGGGAGGGCAGATGCGGAGGTGCACCACCTCCCATTAATCTTGTTTTCTTAGGAAATGAGCCTAAAAATAACCCAAATTTGATAATGTCTTTGGAAGGCTACAAAAACAAGGCTGCTCCAGGGAAGTGAGTTGGCGGCTCCCCCAGAAAATGCTTAAACTGCGAGGAGCTGGTCCGCAACAGGCAGCAACCGAGCGCAGGACACGGGGGCACTGCAGTATTTTTGATATGTTTGGGTTCTTATGGCTGGATCCCCATCGGTCAGCGGGAAAATTACCCTCTGCAGCATCTCTGTTCCTCGCAGCTCGCAGCTCCATGGCCCTCCTCCCTGCCCGTGTTCGCCCTCTCTCCTTCCCCTGCGCAGGGTGCCTTTCAGCTTCCCTCGTGCCATTCCATCACTGTCAGCTAATAATCCCACCCTGGGGTCTGTGAGTGTTGGTGACAATAGCAGAGGGTCAAAGGGGCTCTTTGTCCCTGAGTCACTGACCCCGCACAGGTCCTAGATGCCCAGAGCTCAGCAGCACGGGCACCGCTGAGGCATGTCTTGGGCTCTCTGCCTCCACCTCCCTTCTCCAGGAGCCCTCCAGCTCTGCCCGTAGGCACAGACCACACGTGAAATCAGACAGACAGGACGATCCTTTCATGGCTCTGCCTACAGCAGCCCTCTGCTCTCTTGCTGGGTCCAAGTGAGCAGCCTGGAAACTTCAGCCATCGCCAGCTTCTATAAAAAGTGGTTAATCTGCTTCCTCTTGGCAAGGAGCTCAGGTGGCTTTGCAGCTCCGGGAACAGAGGGAGGAAGCGGCCCCGAATATCCGTCCCCGGCTGTCATGGTCCCATGTGAGACTTCAGGCTGGCATCTCAATAATTTACTTATACATCTTATCTTCCCCATTTTTAGCAGCATCTGCCAAGTTGTGCTACAGTTGTTGTGTCCTTTCTGTGACAGATAGGTTTGGACAAGGAAGGAAAAAGGCTGTGCTTAATGGTGCGCTTTAATTGGCTTTTCATTAGGAAAGCTTAAACGTCTCCGCAGCAAAGTGCGGTTAGGAACTGCAGTGGGATGAGGACTAGGCTGCAAACACCTCCCAAAAGGCGAGAGTTGCTAAGGTACAAGGTTTTGGTTTGGTGTCACCACTACGGGGGGATTTGCTAGGATCCTCTTGGGTGGTGACGAAACCGGCATCATCCCCACTGACCTCAAGGATGACGGAAACGCTGCATCTGAGGTTCATTTCCATCCTGTGCAATATTTGCTCACAGTCACAGGAACACGCGTATCCATTGATCTCATTTCACCATCTGGAGTCAGGGACTGGGTGGACCCTTTAAACTACTAATCCCTAAAGCAGAAAAGTCTCACGCAGACTTTTCTTCATGACCTCGTCCAAGCTGGTAAATTCGAATCATGACGTGGGACCGTGAAGGCTGCTGCACTTCAGGTAGGCACTGCCAGGGCAAAGCCCCCTGGGGAGGGACGCTGGAGCAGGTTTGGAAATATGTCACCGTGTCCCTAGTACTCAGCAGGA
>NW_010426724.1:38228-43173 GCF_000710305.1 Buceros rhinoceros silvestris | reverse complement strand
ATCAGGAAGGGGGTTAGGGATGGCCTGGCCATAGCAGAAGCATCTTCTGGAAAGCAGCAGAGCACCTCTGAATGAGTGGGACATCGGGACGCTAGAGCACTCGCAGTGTTCCTCTGCCCTGCACTCGCTGTGATGGCTCTGGAGGAGTGATCGTTCGACCATTCACCCTTTTGCTGGAGCAGCCGCCACGGCTTTCGCCTTCCCACTGTGGCACTCTCCTGCGGGTACTTGGGTACTCTCTGAAAAACAAACATCCTGCCTGCTGCGTTTCTAGGATGCAGGTCATTTAGAGAAGAGCTGGAAACAGCCGGGGCTGTAAACCTTCCCTCGTACACCTAGATTTTCATACACGGAGGATATACTGAGGTGCTACCCAGTAAGACCCAAGACGCATCATGAAACAGGGAGGTGTCGTAAGAAGGAGACGTGATAAACTAGATGGCAGGCAGCTTGCAGGAGGAGCCCGGGTCAGCCCGGCTGCAGACGGTCTGTTCCTTGGGCTCTGCCAACGCGGTGCCCCAGGGTGAAAACACCATGTGGCCCAGCGGAGCAGCCAGCCTGAGGACGGGGCTGGTGTGAGCAGAGGGGGACAGGAGGACCTGCTTCAGCACACGCCTGGTTGGAAGCCAGCGTTTCTCCAGACCTGCCTGGCTGACTGCTCATTGCACCCCGGCTTGGGCTTGGGGCTGAATCAGGGTGGGGGAGCACGGGGTAAGACAGCCCATCTGCTCTCCAAAACCTTGGATCTGGCAGCATCCCAGTGGATCGCCACATCCCCCTGCTCAGACAAGGTTCTAGTAGTGTGTTAATGCCACAGACGAGAAAAAAAATCCTGCGTGCTCACCATGATTTGAGGACACCCTGCAAATCACAAAAGTACGAGAAGAGCAGTTTCAGGAGCCCAGAGAGCTTGCCTTCAGCCTGAGGAGCAAAGGGATGGCTCAAGCACTCCTGCCTCAGGAGAAGGCAGGACCAAACTGTTCTGAGATAAGCCCAGGAGTGCCTGTAGCATCCAGCTCCACAGCTTTGGTCTGTCTCTGCTAGAAACACCGTCTCTGACGTGCCACCAGCAGTGGTGGAGATCTGCCAGCAATGTAGGCTAGAAGAGACCACTGAGGTCATCTACTCCCAACCAGTGCTATCACAACAGCCTTGTCGTGCAAATCTTCTCCTGAATGTATCAGATTCCACCCAGAAAGTGCTCAGGATTTCTGCCGTAACTCCTACTGAAGAGATCCTGCTGGGAGCCTTCTCACCTCCAGCCTAAACGGGTGCGTGGCTTGTTCTTTCTGCTTCTTCTCATGCCACCATCACCCTTTAGCTCAGACAGGTCTTGTCCCTTCTGCCCCTTCACAAGCCGCCTGAGACACGCATGCCACAGCAGCTCAAGGGCAAATCAGGACCAGGACCCAGAGCAACCACCGGCCACAGGCCAGCACAAACAAGAGCCTGAGGTGTGTTGGAGACACCAGAGGGCTCAGTTCCTGCCCTCTTGGCAGGGCAGAGGGGACTTAATGCCCCGTTCCATGGAGAGACCGAGGCACATTGATGTGACTTTGCCGACCGTGGGAGCTGAGGATCGGTTTTGGGAAGCACGGTCTCACCCAAGCACCTGCCGAGGAAACCGGTTGGCCTGTTTTGCTGGCGATGTGCCCTGTGTTCCTCGTGACCCTGCGCACATTGGCAGTGCCAAAGCTCAGTAGAGAGAGACAGACTGGGAAGAGAGGTTTCCTCATGCTGTGAAGAGTGTCTGAGGCGCAGCACCGACTTCTCCCACCCAGCTGCCCAGCTCGGACTCCAGTGTGGTTCCCAGCTGACAGGAAAACTCCATCCTTACATTCCCCGAGGAGCCCATGTCACAAATCTCGCTCTCTCCCCACTCATAGGAATCATTTAATTTAATTAATCTGATTATCTGTACAATCTATCAGAAAAAGACATCTTAATAGCTGGCTGAATGCGCTGAATTAATAGGTATCGATTAGTATTCCTTACATCTATGGCCATCTCGCTGTGCTGGAACTGTGAAAACACAGGAAAAAAAGCCATAACCCTCTTCCCGGTTTATAACTCGCGTTGGATCAAACTTTTATCTCATCTCTGCGTACATCACATGACGTTCCAACTGCTACGAAATCCAGGCAATTCATTGGTGTCTTAGGAGAGACACCCTTAGAGGACACCCTCTCTTAGGAGGGGTGTCCAGGGCAGCAGGACTCACCCGCAGGGCACTCCTGCGTCCCCACTGACGGCTCCCCACCGGGGAGGGGCTGGGGTTGCTCTCCTGCCTTCCCAACCTGAGCACAAGCAGAGAGTGAAGGGTCACAGCTCTGTCCCAAGGTGATTTCTACCATGAAACCACAGCCCTCTTACCCGCCTTGCAAAGTGTCCCTCAAGAGCTGTTTTACAAGTGGATTTAACTAGAACTGAAAAGAAAAGCTACAGCAATCCATCGAAACCACGGACGGGTTTGTTCCCTGCAGCTCCTGCTCGCCACTGTGTTTCCATAGCGAGCATGGTGACAGCAGCGGCCTTGCTACCGCTCCAACAGGTGACTCAGTCCTTGCCCTCACATTACCTGCTTGAAAAGCTCCACTGTCAGCCCTGCCATGTGTTCAGCTCAAATCGTCCCCAGAAATGGTGACATGGCAGCACTAGGTGACCTGCGCTCCAGCGGCCCTGGGAAAATCCACTGCCAATAATGACGACGATTCACATTTTTCATTAAAAAAATGCCAAAGTGTTTCCCAAACACAGGCCGGAGAGATCTTTTGCCCTTATGAACTAGAAAGTGGGGTCACCACTTACAGACCAAGCAACTTCTTAGAGATGTCGCCAGGAGTCTGCAGGGGAGGTGAGGGAGGACTCGGGAGGTGGACACCAAAGCTACGAGCATCTCTCCTGCATCTGCACCTCGCCCACTCCTCAGCTCTGGCTGTAAATAACATTTTGTGTTTTTCTTATTATCTCCCTTCTTCCGAGCATCAAAAGTGTCATTCAGGCAGAAGCAAGTTGACACTCTCAATATTTAAGGGAGTTTGAGGAGAAACACACTTGATTGCACCCTCCTCCAGAGGAATGCACCCGGCGCCGGGCCAAAAACACAGCAGCTATTAAAGCCACAAAACTGAGGCTACGGAAGCATGAAAATTGCTGAATGGACATAAAATCGGAGGCAGGAGTTTAAAGAAGCTCCCTGTAATTACCCTGCCACACATCTGGCTGTAACATCTGGCTTTACCCTCCATCACCGCTTTGCTAGTGGTCCAGCTCCTGTCGTATCCTCGCTCTGCCCCTGTTCTGTCAGCTCTTACCTCTCCATCTCAAAGCGCTGCTCACCTCCCTCCCAGACATCAGCCTCTGCTGCAGAGTGACCACAGCTGAGATGGACAACCGGGATCAGCATCCTCGTACTACAAATGAGGACCTGGGTCACAGAGAGGTGAGTGATTTCCCCACGGTTGCGCAAGGAGTGATGATGACGAGGGAGGACACATCTCACAAAGGATGTAACTGAGGAGACCAAAAAGGTGCAGGAGTTTGGAGTTTTTCCACACGCAAAATATGACACACACACCCCTCCCCGCAAGGCTGCATGTTTCCATCCTTAGCGTGAACCTGGCAGGGTAAGGATCTGGGCCTGGCTCTTCTACAGAGTTCCCATCCGAACAACCAAGGGACCAGCTGTGGCAGGGTGGCAGGGGCAGCTCTTGAGCCGTTCTTCCACTCTGAGCCCAAGAGAGCATCATCAGGGAGATGTCCCTCAAAACTGCTGCTCCAGCCGAAAAGCTCCGCTGTGCGTGACTCAGTATTTCCATTTTCTTGGAACACTCCCAGCCACCCCAGGAAATGGACCGGGGCCACCACCTGAGCCACAGGACTCTCCTCCCCTCGCCCTTTACCCCTCATTACCTCTTCTCTCAGAAAGCTCGTCCCTTGCTGCCGGTGAAGGGTTGGCATCGCATCTGACCCACAGCAACGCTGTTGGCAGCGGCTGGATTTAGAAGCAAGGACAGAGGGGCTGTCCTGCCGCGGAGTGACACAGTTTATTGCCCGCTGGCATCCCACCGACCTACTGCCAGCGGGCGGCAAAGCTGCTTCTGTTACAGCGTAACTTCGGCTTAACGAGCAGAGGAGAAACTCTGGATGAAATGTTGAATATTTCATGTAACAACAGGCAGCAAAACTCACTATGCAGTTTTAAGGTAGATGGTAGCTGGGAAACACCCCGGGGCACGGCTGGAGGGTTTGCAGCAGCCCCCTGCACCTCCCCGCTCTCACCTTGCCTCGGGAAGGAGAGAAACGACCCTCTCTACAAGGCAGCAGGGTCAGGAAGGGGGATTGGCACACCACAGCCAGCACTGAGGGACGCGTGGTAGGATGTGCATGTCCTGCAGGTCCAGAGCCATCCCTGGGGGTCCCACGGCTTGTCCCTGTGCTGCTGATGAAAAGCTGCCAGCGGCCAACAGCTGGACTCCATGTTTACTCCAGAGATAACCACCACGAAGAGGAGAGCAACCTGCTGTCCCCAAAGCCCTGGAGCATGTGGTCCCTGGGAGGAGCCTGGGCGTGTGGTCCCCACCGTGTCTGGCACTTCAGAGCAAGGGGAAGGAGAAAAGCTCGGTCTCTAGAGGAAACCTGGCAGCTGGCAGCTTCAAGCCAAACACGTTAAATGTTGGTAGTGTGTCTTCAAATGCAGGTCCCTTGTGAGAGGGCAGCGTGAGGCTGAAAATGTGCTTGGTTTCAGAGAGCGACACGAGGAGTTCGTGGGAGAAGGATCCAGCGCAGCTATGACACGAGAAGAGGAAATCCTGGAGCCCACCAGGGGTTCTCTTTGGGTGGATGGGGAAATCGCTGCCTGCTCACCCTGTTCTTTTGCTGTTTTGGGGACAAGTACCTCTGGCCACTGTTGGAGACAGGCTACTGGGCTGGATGCTTTGAGAGT
>NW_010426724.1:37683-38052 GCF_000710305.1 Buceros rhinoceros silvestris | reverse complement strand
GTCCCTGGGCTGGGCTGGTGGGACCGACCTCCCTGAGGCACTCTGGCTGCAGTTTTAACACTGCGGCAATCTATCTGCTGCTGTTCGGAGGCCTGATGAGTGTCCACACTGCCCTCCCAATCTGGTTCAGGGCTGAATAAAACCCTCTGGGTCCCAGTGCCCAGGCAGCCTGTGTCTCAGCTGCGAGGGGCACCCTCTTCCAGAAGAGGTGGAGCAAGGACCTGTTGAGGAGCAGCTACACCTCCACATTGCTCACCCCGGCTCTCAGGAGCATATCTGGCCCCATTAGTGTTTCATTGCTGACAGGTTAAGGACTGCTTGTTTCTTCCTGCAGAAGACAGCTGCCGCCGTGTGGGTACGATGACGCGG
>NW_010426724.1:28123-37553 GCF_000710305.1 Buceros rhinoceros silvestris | reverse complement strand
AGACCACTGACGGCAGCATCCCCGAGGCAGCAGCTGCCTGGAGGAAGAGAAAGTTCATCTCTAAATCAGCGTGTTTGTAACAGCGCACGAAAGGGCATCGCTGTCACAGGACAGAATATATGTTTCACTCTGTCGCTGCGGGTTTTGCAGATGGGAATTTTAGTCCCAATGCGCAGATTTTCTTCCAAAGAGACATGGCACACTTAGGATGTTGTCATCCCACTCTGGGCAACCCTGGGCTGGGGCTGGCTGTGCACTTGAGCACCCAGTCAGGGCATCATCTGCCACCAAGGGTGCCTGGTGCTGCAGGCAGAAGGGTAGGAGGGTAGATAGACACAAAGCAGAGTCTGCCCTGATCTCCTGAGGACTCCCATGTAGGTCTTGCAGGTCATGGTCTGTCTTCTGAGCTGGTCTCAGGATGGGTGGATGCCTCCCTGCTGCGGCTTGGTACCGCTCCAGGTCACTGAGGCGGGGAGGAAAGCCCTCAGTGCCAGCTGTGGGACAGGCTCTGCTGGTGCTGGCAGCAAAGCGAGCTGAGCACTTGGCTGCCCTGCAACCTCCGCTCGGATCCACTCGGTTTATTGTTTGCGTTTACTGAAGTGGAAAACAAAAATAAGAGAAAAAGTGGGTCCATAAACTAAAGACGGGCTTATTTGTCCTGCTGCCAGTGACAACCTAGAGCAGCGGCGCAGCGCTCACTGTGCTGCAGATAAATCAGGAGGAAAGGGAAGATGGGAAGGACTTGCAAGGGAAATAAGGCACCAAGAGTTAACAGGGGAGTTTGGAGGCCCAGGAGCAGGCAGAAGGTTTTGGTGTCTCCCAGCAGAGTTGGGCAGCACCCTCTAGTGGGATCTGCGCTGTGGCCGGCTTTCCACCGGCATTCCCTAAAAACACACACGCAGAGGGAGGATGAGGATGTGCAGTCCTTTCCCCCCCTGGTGACCTGAGGCTCCACTCAGGAACCCACCAGGGTCTGCTCGCACACCTGGGCATCAGGTCCTTGGGCATCAGGACCCTGTCCAGAGAGGGAGGGGATAGAGGTGGAGGAGCCAAACGGGCTGGTCTATGAATCATGCAGCAAAAATAAGTTTCCCGGCCAAGTCCCTCAGCCCTCCACTGCCTCTGCCCTCCATGAGATGGTAAACGGAGCCACAGACCAGATCAAGGAACCCTGGGACTACTCTGCAAGGGGGGAAAGAGCCCCCTGACCCTCTGGGGGCCAGGGATAACCCTCCAGGCAGAGCAGGGAAATGGCCACATTTCATCTAGGATGGAAGGTCCCAAATTCTGCAGCTTCCCCTCATCCCTATGTATGTTTTATCTTCTCCAGAAAACTGGAGGACTCAAAAATCATCCTACAGGAAATTGCCCTTAAAGGACATGGGTCAAACTGCATCCCCACTCCTCCCCGTAACAAACCAGTGCCTCGCTTGGCCTGATTTATTTTCTCCATCTGGTGCTGTGCTGCCACGGTTCTTCATTCTCCTGCGCTAGCCCAGGCTGTCCGTTGATGTGATCTTCCAGAGAAGGGGCTGCCCATGCCTGGATCATGGCCACACACTCCAGCCCTCCAGGGTTATCTTTAGGGATGCTCAGATGGGTTTTCCTAAACCGTGGAGCCATTTGCCTAATTCGAACCCTGAGGCAGCGAGTTCCCCAGGGTGGTGATATGTGCCTTAAAAAGATGCTGCTTCTCTTCATTGGCCTTTTGTTCCCCTCGCTGCCACATCGACCGACAAATAACTCCTGGAGATTTTATGGGATAGAGGACAGAACAAACGGCCTCTCCTAATATATTTTCTGTCTTTCATAAATCTTGATTATGCTGCTATATCCTTTCCAGTCATATGAAACTGCTCTAAACCCAGATAGAAACCCTGGTTAGGTGGGTTTTTTTCCTTTAACCCCAGGTGTAGTTCCTCTGTGGGGAAGACGACAGGGCAGAGCTGCGCTCAGCACACGGCTTGTTTGCAAGGCCAGCCCTGGGCAGCACAGAGACCCACGTTCCTGGGTCTGGACCCTGTATCCCACTGGGACACTGCCACCTGCAGCCATCACCCCGGGGAGCAGAGGCAGAATCAGAGCGGGGCACAGCCATGCCTCGCCCCCCGTCTCTTGTGACGCTGGGCTGAGAGGGAAGGAAGCTCATGACCCGCGTTCCTCTTTTGAGCAGGCTCAGGCTGTGGCTGCACAGCGTGTTGCAGCCTGCAAGGAAGCCACCATGAGTGTGAGCCTCTTCACGGTCCTGGTCCTTACCCGGAGGATGGGGAGAGCAGCAGAAGAAGGTGGAGAAGCTACCGAGGCTGTAAATCTGAGTGCATCGGATGAAGTTGCAGGGAGCCTTGGCACTGACCCCAGGCTGCGCTCTTGGGGTGACATTACAGAGCTTTCCGCAGTGTGGTTTTACCCAGAAGAGGCTGGCAGAGGTCACTTCTCAGCCTTTCTCTTTGTTTTACCAGTTTCACCCCAGAAACAGGAGATGGAACCTCCTTAGAGCCCGAAAGCAGCGTATTGCCAGCTGTGCCCAACTATGAACTGGGAGGGAAGGGGAAGGAATCAGCTTTGGGTTGATCTCGCTCCAGCGCAGTGCCTAGATTTATCTTTGTCCTTAGGAAAGCAAACGGAGAGCTAAAACAAACAGCTGCCTTGATTTACCAGTGAGATTAAAAGCATGTTAGCAGAAGCAGAGCAAGAAAGTCGTCATAAAAAATGAAAGAAGAGCGGGCGGGTGGAAAGAGCAGCAGAGACGAACTTCCGTGAGTTATCTAGGGCATGTAAGAGAACCATCAGCCCAGCAAAAATGTGAGAGGAGAGCACCGGAGGTGAAAACAGCGGGGGAAAACGAGGCGTTATGTTTTATTAATCGTGCTGGTTTATGTTCAAATAGCATTATCTTCCTAAGGAGATGGATAGACACACGCGTGCCCGTCTGAGCGATGCAGTCACGGCAGGCGGGCAGGTTGGGAGTGGAGGCCAGGGCAGGTGATGAGCAGCTCATGGAGGTTACCATGTGCTACCTCTTGTCCATGAGCCGAAAAACTACACACACAGATGGATGCACCATCCCCAGCTCTGTGGCACAAGGCAGCACTGAAAAACCGTGTCCGAAATCACTTGGGAGGTCTGGGCCGTGTTGAGATTTGAAGTCCACCCTCCCATGGAGCGGGCAGGTCCCTCCTGAAGGCAGCCAGGGACGCTGAAACCTCACCCACTTGCAGGGGACCCCTCAGCTTGTTTGTTCCTCCTGTCTTCTCCCTCTCACTTCCAAGGCAGCAGAGAAGCAAGCGAGCTGCTGGGTGCACAGCGCTCCGAAAGCCCAGCTCTGCAGCTGCCTCTGCAGTTTTAACTCCTCCTACCCCACGCAGGGGTTCTGACAGGCTTTGAGAACATCTCTGGGGCTTTACCGTTGGCATCCGGTGCCTGGCAGAGCCTCAACCTGGGGCACACCCGCAAAGCTCTTGAGCGCTGTCTGGAGACGGGAGCAGTGTCCACTGCTGGTCATCTGCAACTGCAGAGGACACCAGGAAGAAATCACGGATGTGAATTTCTTGAAATGTTTATGTTTGGTTCTGGGGAGAGGAAAGGGAAAAAAAGGGAAGTCACCAAGTAAATCCGTCACCTCACCTTCCCTCTGATGCCTTCAGATACTAAACATGGGGAGTTTCGATAAGGACAAGGACGCACTCGCCTTGCCTCGGTCACCGCTAGCTCAATTCTGAATTACTGGGAAAACCCCTGGTTTGCCCAGCCAAAGCCATTCCCTGTTCTCCTGCGGTGGAACTGGGTTCCAGCGGCTCTCCTGGGGCCAGGCTCAGCCGTGTGCCTGGTGGGCATCGCCCAGGCTGCTGCTGGTGCAGGGCAGAGGGGGTCTGTTCTTCAGGTGCAGGAAGGAGGGTGGAGAGAACCCGCAGGAGGAGCGAGGAGCAGGATCGGGCCCCTCCACTCATTTCTGGAGCGTATCTGGCTGTATAAAATGTATAATAATATATATAAAATGTATAAATGCACTCTGGGACCGCAGGCTCTTTAAGCACCAGAAGTCAGATTCGACATCGAATGACGACTACCAGTGCCCACAGCAGAAAATTAAATAGCTCAAACTCTCTGCTGTGCCCTGCGGCAAAACCAGCTTTCCGGTCCCTGTTTGGGAAGGAAGAGAAGAGCAAGCGACTGCAGACTGCGAACCGCGGGAACGGGACGGCAACCAGGCACTCCAGGGGTGGTGTGGGGGGTTCTCATTCCTGCAGCCCGAGCATTAAAATCACCGAGTTACTGCTGCCTTCGGAGCTGGGTGGGAGAGGAACGCAAGGCACGCTGTGCCTCCACCCTTGCGTTCCCCTTTTTTCTTTATTAGCTCTCGGGCACATGCAATTCCCCAATTTCTCTTTGCGTGAAAACAGGTAAAAGCATCCCTGTGTTCTTAAAAGTAATTAATTAGGATTAGGAGTTTGTGGTAATTGAGATTAATTGCTCGTTCTCCCCACTCTCACAGCGGCTTCTCCCCGTTTGCAGACGGGGCAGGGAACCGCTGCAGGCCAGCCATGGCTGGGTTTTCAGGGCTGGTTTGATATTTTTTAACTTCCCCAGCCTTTGAAAAGGGAAGACTCTGCTTAAAATGAACCCTTTGATTCCTCAGTGTCTACAGCAGCCGTGAGGCTCAGGGGAAATCATCCAGGGGAAGGATCTGTCTGGATGCTGGAGGCTGCACTGCTACAGAGCGGCTTCCTGTGAGCTCCCAGGACTGCCCGAGTAGAGCCAGCAATCCTGCAGTAACTCCTTCTTCCCTGTTTTAGTCCTAGTTTTCCTTCTAGCCAAGCGAGATGGTCTTAAAAATCCCTCCCTTCTCCCAGCAGAACTGGGGCTCGCTTGCCAGCCTGGCTGCTGGAGGAGTTCTCCTCAACCATGTCTGCCCAAGGGAGGCATTTCCCCCTTGCGCTCCTGGAACACCCGTGGATGATGGTGAAGGCACATGCAGGCGGCTGGAAGAGCAGAAAATCTGCTCCGTGAGCGAGAAGAGGTTAAGCTCGGGCTTATGGAAATAATAAGAAGTCATGAATGGAAGCCCTGGCGTAGCATCTTTACGGGCGCTCAGTAAGTGATGCTGCGTGGTGCAGTCCTGCTGTGCAGTGCCATCATATTTTCCACTCTTCTGTAACCCGCCCCATCTAATTCACCCTCCAGAGCGCACAAAATGTCCTTGAAGCTCACTAATTAAATAAGGTGTTTTTCCGAGCACAGCAGGGACGTGGATGCAGCTTTCCTCGGGCGTGCTTTGCACCCAGCCATGACACCAGGGCAGTAACCTGGAGTCTGCACAACCTCACCGACCTGACCAGAGCTCAGTCACAGCTCCAGTCACTGCTGGAGAAGGAGGAATGACCACCGGGGGCTGTGACTCGCCGTGTCCCCTGTTGTCATCATCACCAGCTAAGTGAGCAGTTCAACTAAACCACCATGCCTCTTGAGCCCTTGTTCCGCCAGTTTAAATTCACGCTGAGGCAGAGAAGTGTGCCAGGGGTCTGTGTCACTGACATCACAGCACGGTGCGGTTTGGTGCAGGCACTTGGGGTAGAGCTTCCTGGGGCTGCTCGATGGGAACCGGGCACCCTCAGGGCTGCAAACCCTCACCCTGAAGCAGGACATGAAGGCAACATGCAGGCGTCACCGGGGATGGCTCTGTCTGCCTTCCTCCTGCCTAAGGTTGCCCTGCACAGCTCAGCCCCGGGCACATGGCTCCCAGGCTGTTCTGGTACCTCTGAGAGCCACATTCAAGGCTGCAGCCCACCAGCTTTCCTTTGTGCTTATAGCTAAATTACGCATCTTGCTTAACGAGGGCCCGGACTGTGCTGTTAGCATCCTGCCCAACTTCTAAACCTCCAGTAGGATCCTGGGACCCTGGGTTGGAGGAGGAGGACTAGCTTCAGCTTCTGAAGCTCCTGTGGTTGTTCTCGTTCAGCTCTTGGACTCAGAGAGGGAATGGGGGGCGCCTTTACCTGCCTTTGCTTTCACCCCCACTCCATCTCCAGCTGCTCTCAGCGGCACCTGGTCTCTGCCGCATCTGCACAAGGGATTTCCTGCCCCGACCTCAGCTGGTGGCTTCACTCAGGTTCTTCAGGCTTCCTGTTTTTCTCTTCAAGCTTTCATTTTACCAGCAAACCAGCCTCTGCTCTAAGGCTCCTTGTGACGGAACTCCCGCATTTATCCTCAGCAGGACGCGCTGGTAAAGGCTTGGGCCTCTCTCCTCCTCCCTTCCCTGCTGTCAGCTGCCTGGATGGGTGACGGGCACCTCTGAGAAGCTCAGGAAGGTTTCACTGAGGTCTTGAAGCCTTATGGGTTGTCTCTAGGAAACGGGGTGGGGGTTAACTGGCTCCGCTACAGACAGCTTTTCAATTACGTTGCTGGAAATTATTGTGCTTCTGCATTAACTTATCAGGCAGTGGCGAGCCCTCTATTACTTCGGCTTTCAATCATCTTCCTGTAGCTGTTGCTCAAGCGCTATTAGAAACGAATTAGTGAGTTGGAAAGCAATCGCGGCGCGGCCGGCTGGGGCTGGGGGCTGCCATCCTGGCTGCCTCTGCGGGCCAGCGCCAGGAGAGAGCTGGCAAAGCTGACGGGGATGGAGAAAGCAAGAAGACCCGGGGAGGGGCTGCGGGTTTCTTTTGGTCACAGCCATGATGGAAGAGGTTTAAATCTTGCAGATGTGACTTGGAGCTGGTGAAGTGGGTGGCTGAGCTGCAAGCCCCGTGGCTGTGGTGGGGGGAGCTGCTGAAGGTTCCACTTGTCCCGGTTCGGTTCATTTCAATAACAACCAATTTCTCTTGGCAAACATTCAAAGTGCGCGTTCTAAATATTATTATTTTCCTACAGTCTGTATTTTTATTTATCCCTAATTCGTACGAAAATATTTGTGTTAAATGGAGCCTTCTCACTGTAGCCACTGTGCTTGTGTCCTGTCCCCCCTCCCCGCCCCCGCTCGATGTTGCTGAGTGTTTGTTCAGGGTGTGAACCAGCATCCGCCCCCTGGCAGGGCTGGGATGGACGCACGGGGAAACCCATCTCCAGGCGTCCTCGGCAGTGCTGTGAGAACTTGGCGTTAAGAATAGTGTGGATTCCAAAAAAGCAGTTTGTCGACAAGCCGCGTGTCCTTGCTAAAACACGCTTCTGCTCAGGTGCTTTACACAGACCCCTCCGGCAGGGCTGACCTGCGTCAGCGGTTCAACAGCTCAGACTGAGCAAAAGCAGGGGGAGAACGTGGGTGGTTTTTTCTCCTGAGACTGCTGTGAGAACTTGGCGTTAAGAATAGTGTGGATTCCAAAAAAGCAGTTTGTCGACAAGCCGCGTGTCCTTGCTAAAACACGCTTCTGCTCAGGTGCTTTACACAGACCCCTCCGGCAGGGCTGACCTGCGTCAGCGGTTCAACAGCTCAGACTGAGCAAAAGCAGGGGGAGAACGTGGGTGGTTTTTTCTCCTGAGACCATGAAACCGAAAGATCTGCCCTTGTTCAACAGGCTGGAGAACTTAAGCGTGGGTGAGCGCGCGTTTCCGTGACGTGCCTGCTCACAGCACACAGGCAGGAGTTACCCCTTCTCCTGCCAGGTTAATTAGCTGATTAGCTTGGAGCGGGGAAGGCTCGAAAGAGTGGGAGAGCGAGGGTCTGCTTGGGAGGTCAGGAGTTGCTGGCTCTTGGTATTGATTTGCTAACGCCTCAGCAAGTGTGTGGAACCGGTGAGCGCTTTCACACCCCGCACAGGGTCCTCCCCCTGGGCTGCTCGGGGGTCCGAGCCCCAGGCACCGAGGCAGGGGGTCAAGAAGGCAGGCACGGGCTCTCTGAGGAAGCATCTGCCCCGGTCTGCATGGCTGCAGGAGAGTGGAGAGAGACCCACAGCCCTTCTGGCCTCGAGTCCACAACAATTCCTTAACCTCATTCTGCCTGCAAGGCAACAGGGGTGACACCAGTGTGGCTGTGGTGTGTTACTGGTGTGCCAGGAGCTGGTGTGTGGACCATGGCTCCAGCCGGTTTGTGTTTCACAGGAGGTGCTGCACGGTGACCGCAAGCATCAGTGGGAGGTACAGGCAGCTGCCACTTGCCGTCGTGGTCGGGTGTCACCATGGCTTCTCTGTGGAGCTCGCTGGAAAGAGACGTGTTCAACCCGCAGCAGAAGAGGCTGCTGGAAACCGTTCGTGTCTGGAAGACAGGGAGGAAGAAGAAGATGGCGATTCTCTGCGTTGTGGGTGAGAACCCAGCGGGGCTGGGGGAGGGGTTGAGTGCCAAACCTGGGAAGGTTTCTTGCAGCTCTAGTCAGATTTTTTTGGGCTCTGATGGCTCTTTTCCTAATTTGGGTGAAGAGATGGGGTCACTCGTTGGTTTTGGGTGAAATGAAGGAAATGCTAATTCAAAGACAGGAGCTGTGCCATGGCCGTATGGTGTGTCAAGAACTGGCAACAACAGCACCAGTTCCTTCTTGAATACCAGCTGATCTTTAGCTGGCCGGAGAGCGCTGGGGTCTGCAGGATCGCTCCCTCCACCGATGGACGATTACTATTTTTTTACCATTTGCATAAAACCTGTCATTAGAGGTCAGCCACAAACCACACTGACATGACGCAGCATTACAGCCTCATCCCACCTCTCCGTATTTTTGGTGAAAGCTCTAAGAGAGCTACTCAGGATGGCTCCAGCAACCCGTGGAGACATTCCTCCTGCCCTCCATTGACTACAGAGGGAGCTGAAGCACATTGTTTGGGTCAAACACTACGAGTAATATTGTGGGTTGTTTTGGTTTTCTTCTCCCATTCCTCAGTGGACACCTTTAGGCCAATGCAGCCGTTTCTGGTGAAGGTCAAGGTAGACCGAGGAGAGCAGTACAAGACAGCTTACTGGTGGCCTTTGGCAGAGTTGAAGCTGGTAGATGGCAAGAGTCTCGATCAGGTAGGACTGATTTTCCTTCTCTGGCAAAGGGAGAGGTATGGATAGGACGCTGGAGAGACACGGGCCAGGATCCCTAGGGACTGGGGTCCTCCGGAGCTCAGGCCATGGGTTTAGATGGTGGGAAGAACAGTAGAACTGAACCAACCTGAATGACACGAAATTTGAGGAAACAACCAGCATTAAAAACCCCTCCGCCATCCCTCAGAGCTCTTTCTTGAAGTATGGTGGACCTCGGTCCCTCCCCAGCTGGTTCCTCCACCCTGCCTCAGTGCTTTTGGACCTCTCGTTTCCCTCACCTCTCCCAGGGAGATGCCCGTGCCCAGGATGCTGAGGCCGGAGTGATTCCCTCCCTCCTGAGTCATCCCTCTCTAAGTCAGAGAAGGTCGGGCTGGCCAAATGCCTGCCCGGGGTGAGCAGCGAGGGGGGACCGCTGCATGGACACATCGGTGGGCAAACTCCCCTCGCTCCTCAGGCAGAGGACCAGAGGACCTCCCGCCACTC
>NW_010426724.1:21012-28048 GCF_000710305.1 Buceros rhinoceros silvestris | reverse complement strand
TGGCGCAGCACCAGGCCCCCCCCCGCCACTCTCCGCGGCAGCCTGCAGAGGCTGCTGACCCCTCTCCTGTCAGGCCTCCAGCACTTGCAGAACAGGTTGTCAGGCCCATCTGTCGGTCCTGTTAACAAAGCTCCTTGACGGGCATTTGCATGGGGTATTTAAAGATCACATGGAGGCGTTTACCGAAAGGAGGATTACGGAGAGCTGGAGCCGGCGTGAGTCTGCGCTTTTAGGGTGACATTAAGGTTTTTGGAGAAAGGAATCATGGACGAGCTCTTCCCTTTCTGCTGCTGGGGCTGGCAGGGCAGCGTTAAAGTTGTTCTAATTAGTTTTTTTATTAACGTGAATGTTCCAGGGGCTCTGGCAAGGTGCCTGGGTTTTCACCAGCACAGAAATAAAGGAGAGAAAGAACAGCTCTCCAGTCCTACCTCCAGGACAAATGAAGTGCACCTGCACAGCGTATCTGAGAGGAAAAATTGCAGCCGCACGTCTGCAGGGCATCTCGGTCCTGCGGGTGGAGCTGAGCTGATGTCTCCTTAACTTACACTTCCCTGTACACAGCGAAATGCATGTTTCCATCCCGCCTGAGCTCTCTCCTAGCAGATGAGCCTGGCTCTACCAACTCTAAACTGCATTGGCTCCCGAGGAGTCAGGGTTGGAAGATACCTCCAGGGTTTTCAGTCTCGTTTTCCATCCCAATGAGATCAGCGGATCACACTCTGTTGTCAGGACTGGTGTGGTTCTGAACCCCTCCCTCCCGGCAGGCAAACAGATAACCGGGTTGTCCCGATGGCTAAAGCCGTCTTAGGTCTCCCAGCCTGCATTCCGGCCCATGTCACCCCTGTGTGCCACAGCTGTCCTTTAGGTTATGTCGGACCTAAGCTCTTCCCCTTTGCAGACGTATTTTTAGATCGCAGTCACCTCCCCTATTAACCTTCCTTCTGGCGGGCTAAGCAGGCTGACCTCTGAGTCTCCTCGTCTGCTCTGAATTCTTGCTTCGCTTCCTCAGGCCTGGAGGCCTCTTCCCGCCTCTCCCAGGCTGAATTTGTCTTGCTCGAACATGGGCAGCCAGAATTGTCCTTATCATTCCTAGAAAGGGACCCACTCGCCAGCTGAAGCTGCCGCACAAGGTCCCCATGCAGAGGAGAGGCTGAAGCAGCAGGCTGCAGCCAGGATGTGTTGACGTCTCTTGGGGTCCCACCATGGAGATCCCGGCACGAGGCAAGCTCCCCAGTACAGCCCAGTGCTCCAGGCAGCGCTGTCCCGCTCTGCCGCGTGGCTTGGTAGGTCCATTGAAACCAAACCACCAGCTCTCTGTTGCTTAGCAGAGGGTATTGACCACCCTGACCCCCAGCTAGTGGGTCAGCACTGGTACACACAGCAAGGGCTCGCTCACCAGGTCTGGCAAACCCTCCATTCCCCGGCACCAGCAAAGCACTGACACTGCAAGTCCAGCAGCTCGTAAAGCTGCAGCTCCCTTGACCAAAACAGTATTAATATTTATGAAGTGATTAGCAGATGCCTCCTCTCTTTAATAGCTCCTCCTAAGGCTCGCCATAAACCACCGCACCGTAAATTCCCCCCCAGACATCTCTGCAGGGGCCCGCGAGGCAATGCGGGGGTGTGACATATTGCTTCAAGGTGTTTGGAAAGCGACCCCCACCGCGTCGCAGGGCTGCGTCAGCCCTCGTAAACTCTGTCTGTCAGGACCGTGGCTTCGAAGTTCTCCAGCAGATGAGGTCAGGCTGTCGCAGCGCTAATGAGGTGCTGCAGGAAGCAGTTTCAGTGGGATGTTCCCAGCTCTGCAACCTCTATTCTCTCCACCTCTAGGGTGGCAAAACCTGCCTGCTGCTGCTCGAGTTCCTGCCCCATGAGACTCCATCCTTCGGGCAGAGGCAGGTGTAGAGGTACTGGCACTTATGTGGGTGAAGAGCCAAGGGTGCTTTCATCCCAGTCCATGCTCCTGTTGTCTGCCTCAGGTGACCTTCCCCTGCCAGGGAATGGGGCCGTTGGGAGATGCCGGGTGAAGCATGAGTGATGCCACAGTGCTGCTGGGGACATTTCAGGACAGTTCATGGCAGCCTGTTTCTGCATTTTCTCTGGGTGTTCCGAATTCTGGAGTGAAGAGAGGTTGGAGGTTTCAGGTGGAATGAGGCTTGCAGAGGGGAGTATCTGCAGTGTGAAGCAGTGTGGCTGCTGGGCTCACCCCGACTGTGTCAGTCCTGTTGGTTCGAGCTTTCTCACTCAGCACATCGTCACGCTGCAGAGCTCATTGCCACGGGATGCTCTAGGTGCCAGTGCTATGAATAAGTTCAAAAAGCTGTTAGAGGAAATCAGGGACAGTAGGTCCTTCAAGGGCTGTTAAACACAGTGCTCTGGACACAACCTCTGGCTCAGCGAGTGGCTAGATCAGGGGCTGCTGGAGGCTGGCAGGGAGTCCTGACAGCAGCAGGACTCTGGATTTGCCCTTTGAATGCTTTTTCTCCCAAGCACCTGCCACTGGCCACTGTCAAAATCCACCAACGTTCATCCCCCGAAAGCTGCAGGAAAAGGTGGGGGGTTTATATAAGCTGGATCCGGACACTGGGACTGGTCTGACCCACCGTGGATGTCCCAGTGTCCACTTCTAAGGTGAGAGTGGCTGTGCATCCTTTTATCTGCAGTGCTTTTATCATGCCTATGGGTGTTTGCCACGTGCCATGAAGGTACCTCTCCAACCCTACCCAGCTTCTCTGGGGCAGCAGCAGAAGTCTGGGGAGGGGTGTCTGTATCTGCTGGAAAGAAACACCATGAAGGATTTGCTGTCAGCTAGAGGAATTGTCCGCTGTCAGCAGAGCTTGTCAGGGAGGTCACTGATTGAAAGGCTTCAGCTCACACTTGGGACACCGGTGACAGCGTTACAGCCAGTGTCCGTCACATCTGACTGTGAGTCTGACTATACCTGTGCAGCTCCACCAAAACCAGCCTACTCATCAGCAGGATGTGTCGGGCTCTGGTCTCCCCGAGGTCACCTTCCCAGCAGGAGCAGCCAGGCTTTTTTTGCTGGGTGGTCCTCAGGAGCTGTCAGGATCATCCCCCCTCCGAAGGTTCGGAGCTGCCTGTGCAGGCAGAGCTCTCTCCTCTAACAGGCCAGTCCCTGGGCTAGTCTCCATTCACAGTGTGGCTTCCTGGGGCCACCCAAACACCCCCAAACCTTGGAAGTGCAGCCTAGAGGTGTATCTCCCTCCTTCCTCCAGCCAGGGGCTGCTTATCTTCCTGGTGCACGAGGTGTTTTCACAGCATCGGTGCCCGCAAACCTGCACCAAGTGTCTGTGCTGTGGCGAGTGGGGTCTAATTGATGTGGTAATTAACGTCTAGGCAAGCCTGGATTTCGATCTGCAGTTCGATAAGGTGTACAAGTGGACCGCCAGCAGCTCTGATGAGAAGAGAACCTTTATCAGATGCTTGTGGAAGCTGAACCACCGATTCCTCGCCAGCTCCATCACGTTTGTGAACGTCCCCGCCTGTGCAGCGGAAGGTAATTAGTTTCCTTGTCACACCCGGAGCAGTTTGGTTTTTTTCCATCATCGCTTCAGGAACAGGAGGTGAATAAATTTCAAACAGTGAATGCGGACGACGAGAGAGGTCGAGGTGGGTACCAGGGAGAGGCAAGCCAGAGGATCCGTGATTTGTGTATCTGGAGGCACAACCGTCTGATTTATCTGCTGACTCTTGCCATGGGGACGCGGTGCCAGGCTGGGAAGAAAAATAGACGGGTGGTTTATCTTCTCTCCAGAGATGCCATCTGCGCTCTGGGTCGGGGAAGGCGAGTGGGAAAGTGATGGTATGTCAGGCTGGGGGGAGAGTGCCTGCCTGGTGACATTCCCTGGCAGTAAATCAAGAAATACGGATACCCATGGATATAAAACCACATTTCTCCCTCCAATACATGACTATCAGTGCAGTTGATCAGAAGCCTGATCACCTCTGAAATTTGTCTCACAAACAGATCAACGTGCCCTGACACACAATCCTGGAGAGGAGAGCAAGTAAAACTACGACCAGAGCTCAACTTAAACGTCACGTGTCTGTTTTGTCCCTCTCACAAAGCCGACCCATGACCCCAGCACATCTTTCCTTGCTCCATGCCATGATCTTATTTTAACTGACCCACGTCACTCGATGGGACCCCAGGGCTAACATTAGCAGGGCTAGTTAGACGGTGTAGCTGGAAGGCTTTGGCCACCTCCACATCTCCTCCTGCCCATGCAGGGAGACAAAGGCCCCAAGAAGAGAGGAAGGACACCGCGGAGGCCGAGAGCCAGGAGGAGCTCAGTGCCTACCAGGAGATGACAGCACGGGAAGCTGCTGACATGCTGAAGCTGATGGAGGAGTATGAGCCCCTGGTGAACAACTCCGTGGCCTTTGCAGAGCAGCTAAACAACGACCTCCAGGTGCTGGATGAGGTAAGGGGGCCGAGACCTGTGATGGAACCGAAAGGGTCAGAAAGGAAAGCAGCAGCCAGGGAGAAAGAAAAGAGGGAAACAATCAAACTGTGGTAGGAAGGGCTGGTGGAGAAGGCACTCGTGAGCTTTCCTTGCTTTGTCAGAGCTCTGTATTTTACTGCATCTCTGCAGAGGATGACTTGTTCCATGGAATGGTGGAGCAGCATCATGAGAGCTGCTCCAAGCACTTACCTTCTGCTAATACATCCAGTGCTGGGATTTTATGGGCAGGTACCTGAGGAACAAAGCGGGGGAAAAAAGCCAAAGCTCCTAAAACATGTGAGAAACCACAGACCCTAAATCGAGCTCCTCCAGCTGCAGTATCTGTGTATTCCCAATCTGGTTTTGTCTATCAGTTGTTACACTTGGAAGCCGAGTAGTCAAACTGGCAGACCAAACCCCTGCTTCCCTTGGCAGGTCATAGAGGCACTTTGTGACTCAGTTTCCCTGCTGTAAAATACCCTCTGAGAGGAACTAATAAATCCCCATTAAGCTGTTTGACAGGGAAGGTGCTGTCGAATACATTATTTCAATGCCCTCTAACGAGTAAGTGTCACTTACTGCTAATACGAATTAATTAACGAGATGTTTCTATTTCTAAGGTTTAATCTATGATATTAAGTGTTGTTAATACCAGCAAGTCAGACCAGCACACGCATCTATTTGAACGTTTCTTTCCCCCACATCCCAGCGATAACACCTTGTCCCCGCCACACCACTCACCCTCTGCTAACCCAGCTGTTCTGGGGAGCGCGGAACACGGCACCAACACCAAGAGCGAGCTTCTCTGCGGCGGAGGGGAGGGACCCGCGGCCGGGCACGCAGGAGGCGGCCAGCTCTGATTTTTGCATTGGTATTCCTCCGTCCTCGCAGCATCTCAGCCCCCGCTGAAGCGCCAGCAGCTCCTGGCAGCTTGGTCCCGTTTTCAGCAGGGGAGTTATCAACTGTAGGCGAGCGGCAATGCTCCACAGAGCCCCTTCTGCCAGCGGTGGCCCTGCTAGTGTCACCGGTGACGCTCTGCTCTGGGCAAACCCCCGTGGGTCTGCTCAGCCCTAATAAGACCATCCACAGGAGTGGCGGCGACAGGATTGCGGGAGGTTTATGGCTGTAGTTTAAGGACATTTAATACAATGCGAAGCTCCGGGCAGAGGCGGTGGCCGTGGGCCGGGGTCCCTGGAGTGCGGCTGGAAAGCAGCAGTCCGGGAGGGGGGCTGTCTGCTCCCTCCCAGGTCCCTGTGGAGGCTGGTTGGGCAAAAGGAGCATTCGCTCAGCGTCATTGGTGATTTTGGAGCTGAGGGATAGTGTGTGCTGGTCCTCAAACCTACAGCAGGCTGAGCCTGCTGGTAGGTGAAACCTCTGCCCGCCTGGCCATCCTGGGCTGGCCGTGGGAAAGCGTCGTCACCCCGTAGTGGGGTGGTTTCAGCTCTGCCCTTTGACAGAGCTCTGATATCAGGCTTTTCTTCAGAATTCCTCTGACCTTTTCAGATCCTTTGGGAATGGACCTACCTCTGAAGCCATTCCCCACAGCCCTTTTTCCTGCACCTTCCTAAAAGTGCCCTGCATTTGTCACAGGAGGGTGTCATCCACGCCTTGCTGGGGACCCCACAGCCACCCAGTCCAGGTGTGTGCTGCAGAGTGGTCTCACCCATTTCAGGAGCATCTCCGTGCTGCTCCAGCATCTTGTGCTGCCTGTAGGACCTCTAGAGCTGGAGCTGCCAGCTCATCCTCATCCCGATGGCAACGCAGATGGAGCTCGGAGGAAGTGCACGACGCAGGTTGTGGAGATGCGCAGCATCTCCTGGGCTCTCAGGCACTCTCCTAACCTGGAGCACAGGGCAGGCCCAAGCCCCAGTAACCTGACTTGGGTGGACAAGACTTTGCTTCTCCTCCTCCCGTGAGCCGGGCATGGGGCACGCAGAGGGGCGCAGATCCTTCTGTACTTGTTCTTTGCTTAATAAAAAAGCTGTCAGATAATTGAAATATCAGAAAAGGCAAATTTCTTCAACAGCTTTATTAAGGGAGAGAGAAACAGCAGCCTGAGCCTCCCAGGCCTGTGCCCATTGACTGTTTTCTGTGATATCCCGTGTAGAAGACAGGCCCTGAAAACCACACCATGAGCATTTGGAAGCAGTTCATCTCCGGTGGAGCTTGTCAGCAACGATGAACAGGCTGTTCCATCTCTACCACCCGTCAAAACACACGCCTGAGATCTCCCAAGGCAGATCGTGCCTTCCTTCCTGCATTAGAGCCGTCTCTCTGGGCACGTCTCACGCGTGATTTAACTGTTTATTAGTTCCCCTGCCAGAGCAGCTCAGCTGGGTGATGCCCTGGCAGCAGTGCCGATGTCCGGAGCTGCGCTAAACGTGCTGTGACAGGCACTTGGCACAGCCATGGTCTGCATAGATGTGTTAGAGCCAGACAGAAACGGCCAGTGCCCCACAGCTGGCGTGTTTCCTGACAAGTATTGTGGGGTGGACACACAGGGGGCTTCGCCAGATGTGGGGATTGAGGGCTGGTGACTCCATGCATGGGCCACTTGGGACTTTCCCAGT
>NW_010426724.1:13631-20912 GCF_000710305.1 Buceros rhinoceros silvestris | reverse complement strand
GAGCGGTGCGCAGAAGCCAGCAGGGCTTGGTACCCTCTCCAAACCTGCAGAGGCCTTGTCTGCTCGTGGTCGGCTTTGCCCCGTGGCTCCGCACTTAGCTCTCCGAAGCCCTCTGAGCGTACACCTTGCTGAGGGAAGGGTTCGGTTCTGCCCCGGCACTTGGGATTTGCAGACGGCTGCTGACATTGCTTAGCCAAGTGCAAAGATACGACGTGGACCTTGTGCGGGCGGTGACGCAGGACAGCGCAGTTGTAACAGCATCTTGCACGTTATGATGACATAGTCTCTGCTTTGACCTGGGAGGTGAAGGTCGGGATATTCGGGATGGTGGTGCTCAGGCCCTGCTGCCGCACTGAAACCCTTCCTTTCTCCATTTCCCAGGCCAACCTCAGAGCCATTATCTCTTCAGAGAAGCAGGTGACACAGCTGATGAGCTCCATCGATGAGGCCCTGGCAGAGGTGGCCAGGGTGGAGCAGACCTTGCAGGTCTACGATGAGTTACTCGGAAGCGTGAAGCAGCAGATGGACCACATCCACCGCGAAAACTCCTTGCTGCAGCGCATCGTTTACAACAAGACCAGGCTGATGGATGAGATTCTGTTCCTCACAGTACGTGGGTTTGAAAAGACATAAATCTTCAGCCTGTTGAACCTATTAGAAAAAAATGCCAGTGAGCCTCAAGCACTCAGAAAAGTCTGCAAAGGCCACAGAGCTTCTCTGGCCTGGAAAGGAGTGACTTTGTTGTCTTGATGATATAAGGAAGGCCACACAGCTGGGGTGGACCACAGGCAGGCCAGCAGCAGACGCGATGGGCAGCACCCTCGCTGTGCTCCAGGGCTGTAAGAGGGGCCCCTTTTGTCCCTCTCTGCTTTCTTTCTTCTTCTTTTTTTTTTTTTTATTGCCTTTATTTTATTACCTTGAGGGTAGTTTAACCGGTAAGTCAACGTCTGCCATCAGCTGTGGACTTTGTGCACATCAGCCTGCCGCAGCACCTGCCGTGGAGCACAGAGCTTTTCTCTGCTGTGCCTTATGGCCACAGGGACAGTGGTGCAGGGGACAGCGCACAGGCTCCCAGTGAGCTCTGGGAAGATGGAAAAGCAAATTATTTACAGGCCTAACATCCCACAAACGCAAGAACTGCCCCTTTTCTTCTGAGTAACTCGAGCTGCAGTTTCCTTAGCGTTCTCCTTCCCCCATCTCCTGGCTGCCAGCAGCGATCCCAGAGGTGCTGGCCCTTCAGCTCATGCTGAGGTTTGCCAGGGCTTCCTTGGTGGCTGCTGTGCAGACCTTTGGTTTTGGTGGGGGTAGAGCACCATGGGCTTCATGATGGACACAGGCAGCCTGGCAGCTGGAGGTGTTTCAAGCCAGCAGCCTTCGGGGTGGGATGAGAGGGGATGAGAAGCTGCCTGTGCTTGTACCTGTTCTCTTCTGGCTTTGTCCTCAGACCCACCTCCACCTCAGCAGGGAACACCGCGATGCCCTGAGCCAGGCAGATCTCTCCAGCCCCAGCAGAGTGAAAGCCTGCATTGCTGCAGCAGAGGCTTTAGCTGGCTGCATGAACGTCCAGATACAGCCCGGTGAGTGGAGAGCAGAAATTTATGGCTGCAGACAGCAGAGCCACCAGCTCCTCCACCAGCTCTGCTGCACACCCAGCACAGCCTGTGCTGTGCGGGCTCTGCGGCTGCCCCCGAACCGCTGAGGCTGCAGGGCTGGGTTTCTTCTGGAGGTAATTCTGCAGCTTTCATGTCTTCAGCAGCTTCACCTAGAAGCTCAGGCAAGCCAGGCTGGATAGCTAACGTAACGTAACCTCTGAATACTCATGGACAGAAGTAGCTGGCGGGGATTGGCTCCGTTCCTAGAGAAATCCAATTCCCTCTGTGAACGGCCAGGCTGGGGCACCCACACACCACGGGCAGGGCTGCAGGCACCTCCCTCTGGACTCAGGCACCGGCTGGTCCAGTTTACATTAGAGTGGAGGCAAACTTTTGGCAAGTCTCTGTACAATTCCCTAAAGAGCTGGACATAAGGCATCGTTGTCTGCTGTCTGTGTCCCACACCTCTTACAGTTCAGAAAGGAGCTGGTGGAAAGACATGTTTAGAAATTGGGGTCTCTTGGGACAAGGCAGTTCTTCGTACTTGAGCACGGAAAAAAGGTAATTTGCTGTAGCAGTGGGTGTTGCTGGAGACCTGCCGGCGTGCAGGAACTTGAGCCTGGCATGGAACACTATGCTTTCCTCGCGAAGACGCTGGGCATCTGTCCTTGGCTGTGACTGGTGGAAGCTTTGCAATTATTTGTTTTTTAAACTCACTCCTTGTCTGTATTTGCTTGGTGCCACAGCAAATCCTTTTCCCTTCGTTGGCTTTGGGTGGTAGTATTTATCCCAGAACTCACTTCTTGAAGACCTGTCTGACTTGCCAGTGTGCTGAGTGATGCTGGTCTGCAGCCACGACAGCTCGCACCGCTCAGTACCACGACACCCTCCCTCGCTTCCCTCAAGGATACCGGAAACTGCAGTCTGTGGCCGAGCAGCTGATCGTGTTTGAAACACTCAAGCAGAACTTGGAAAACTCTTTCATCAGTCACATCACGAGCATCTTTGAGCTTCAGGTGGGCTTTGTTCTCCACGTCACAGCTCAAAACCTGGGCGATTTGAATATGCTGGTAAAATAGTGCTGGGGGTGTCACCGTAAGAGGATTCTCCACGAGTGTCTCTCCAAAGGGGCCCTTTCACACACCTTCACCCTGCTGTTGACCCCAGCCCTCTGGTTAGTTTTGCAGGTAGGCAGAAGAAATCCAGCACAACTCCGTGTCTATCCGGCTGTCAGGTTCCCTCCCGTGACATTAATCCTCTGGTCCTGTTAGGAAGTGCCTAGGCCTGATGATTTTTGCTTGTCATTTTCTTTGGGGTGTTTGGTGGTGGTTGTTCATCCGTTTGTAACATAAAATCCCAGGATAAAAGCCAATCCCTTGATCTTTTGATTAACATTCTCTAGCACTTGTCTTGCAGCTTCAAAGATATGCTGGAAAACATCTTCATGAGCAGAAATCTGAAAGGACAATACTATTTTTCTAGATCGCATTTCTTGAAGAGAAAAGGAGGGGCCCCCAAACCCTTAGTCTTAGTTCCTTAAATCTTTATCATTTTCTTTCAAGCCTTGAGTCTGGGAAGGGGCGTCACTGGCAGGGAACTGGGAGAGAACTGTGGGATCTCCATCCCTGGAGATTTTCAGACCTTGACTGGACACATCCCTGAGCAAGCTGCTCCACCTGGTCCTGCTCTGAACCTGCTGAGCTCCATCCCACCTACATGACTCTGAGTGCATGGGTACGGTGTCCCAGCACTCCAGATCCTTGCAGATGGGCTGCACCATCCTTCCTCTCCATTGCATCCCACCTGCCAAGGCATACCCACCTCCTGGTGTGTGTAGGAACAATTCCCAGCATGCTCCTGAACAATGAGCTTCTCTCCTGTGTCCTCTCCTGACCTCTGTGCCTAGCTGGAGCATCCCCCGTCTTATGACGTTTCTGCTCATTCCTCTGGGCTGAGAACTGTTCCTAGGACACAGGGTTAACACTACAGTTTGAAGGGATCATGCACGTTCTGCTTCACCCTTTAAATTTCCTTCTCAGACATAGGCAGAACTGGCGGTTCAAGGGCGATTATGAAGCAATTATTTTCAGACCTCTTCAAGGCTGTTTTATTTGACTCTCTCTGCCATTTCTGGTGCTTTAGGGTAATGCTCAGGCCCCCAGTCTCGGTCAGCCCATTGACAAGCTCTGTGCTCCAAGCCACGGACTCCACCACGAGGAACTGGTGCCCTACACCCCGCTCATGGCCTGGCTGAGGAACGCCAACCCGGTTCTGTTCTGTGATCTCCCCAAGGTATAGCTGAAATCCTGAATGAATATTGCAAACCATCCACCAGGAGCAGACTACTCAAACTGGTTAACTGGTGATGCCAGCTTGGTTTCACCAAGCCCATGCTACCCACAAGCTTCCAGCATTTGGCCCTTCCAGGGGAGTATTTGGCCAGCTTGGCCGCATGGTATTGGGCCTCTGGGCTTGACAGGAAGCAGTCCGGGACTCAGTGGTGGGCGTTGTGTTGAAAGAAAAGGTCTGAAATGCTAAACTTTGGTGGTTTTGCTTTCATCTGGCCACCTCCCTCTTTTCCAGGTCTATGCCCAGAACCTCAGCAGACTCTATGACCGGGAGATCAAAGCCTTCTTTGAACAAGCCAAAACCTTCCTGTTAGGAAGAAGAAAAGCAAGTGAGTGGTTTGCAGATATGACCTTTGTGCGTCGAGCAGCGAGCTATTTGCAAGCAGGGAACACAACAATCCTCCTCTAGCACAGATGTCTTCCCCAGATTTTGAGCCATGAATCAGTGGCTCGAAGTCAGTGCTTCCTCCTCCATGGGCTGGGTCCGCAGAGGGCACAGGAGACAAAGCCGACCTGGCTTCACGCCGTCTCTGTGTGGGCTCTGTGTGAGTTTTGGCTCCGTGTGTCACCCGGTTTTGTTCAGCTGTTCCTCAGAGCTGTAGCTTCTGTGCACCTTCCCTTTGCAGGATGCACAACTGGTGCCTGGGTGGCTGAGATGGGGCCAAGCCCGTCCCTGAAGACGGGAGTGTCTTCACAGCAGTATTTGTGCGACCAGAATGGTTTCAGGGTGAGCAGACGGTGGGGCTGTGTGGTCCCAAGGTGGTCATTTCAACTGAAATCGCTGCATCTGACTCAAAATATTGCAGTCAGGTGTTTCTGACGATAAAAAGAGAAGCTGATCCGTCTCCTCTGGAAGGTTTTGATTGCGCAGAAGTCACATTTTCTCTCAGCAAAACAAAGCACTGTAATGGAAAGTTCCATGCCAGCTTGGCCCAGCTTGAATGTCAAACCCCACTTTGCACGGCGTGTTTAGTCTATCAGAGTGCTAACCCAGCTTATTCCAGCTCTGCACCTCCTTCATCACTTGTGTCCAGACCCCAGAGCCAGAGGATGAAGCCTCAGGAAGGAAATGGGGCTGGTGGCTCTAGGATCCTGGTGAAGGGCTCTGCCCTTCTGCACTTGCTGTGCTGGCCCCACAGCAACGATCGGACCTGAGCCCCTGTCCAGCTGCCCTGATATTGGCCCATCCTTTGTCTTCTGGGGTGAAGTCCACGCCGTTCTTGTGGGGTACAAGGTATGGTTAGGGAGCCTGGGCCATGGGCATCTGGAGGAAGCTCACTCTGAAGCTCCCCAGGCTGCA
The DNA here is from genome assembly GCF_000710305.1 of Buceros rhinoceros silvestris. NCBI lineage: Eukaryota > Metazoa > Chordata > Aves > Bucerotiformes > Bucerotidae > Buceros > Buceros rhinoceros. The sequence goes on along the minus strand of NW_010426724.1, from coordinate 15,672 downwards.
GGGTCAGACCCAGCACCTCTTCCAGCAGCCCCCTGCCCAGTGGCAGTTCCCCAGGAAAACGGGGGACCTCAAGACCACGGGATCAAGCCAGGATGGGCAGTGCTGGCAGCACGCACGTACCTCCCATGGAGCCCACAAATCCTGAAAAGAAAGAAGAAGATGTCACCTAAGTAGTCTCTTGCCACTGGAAAGGAGGGAAAAGGAAAGACACTTGGGGTTTTTCTCCCAATTTTGTCCTTTTCAAAAACTCACCCCCTTTGAAGGAATACAGACACAGCAGCAGCTCTGATCCTAACCCTTAATTAAAATGTTCTTTTTCGAAATTTTGCTAGAAACGGAGAAAGCAAACCCCTCCAGGAAATATTTTTATAATCACGTGGCGTGTTTTTCCATGCCAGAGCGATTTGCCAAACCGTGGAGACAAGAGAGGGCAAAACAGGGACCAAACTCTCTGCGAGTTCCAGCAGAAAAACAGTGACTGGATAAAAAGGGTCAAAAAAACAAGTGCAGGTGAAGTCAGCAGGATGCTATACTCTCCTTGTAGTTTAAAAACAAGGTAACAGGCAATTAAATCAAAGAGACACGCAATAAAGTGGTGACAGCTCTCACAGGGTGCCCAGCAGAGCTGGCCGTAACACCCTGGGACAGCACAGGGCCAGTGCGTGTGGCTTTCCGTGGCTCGCCTGCCATGTGCCAGTGTGGGGACAGCAGCAGCCTGATGGATGTCCAGCGCTGCCCACCCTGCTGGGCAGAAGGGGTGTGAGACAGTCCAGCCAGCACCAGCTCCAGCATTGCCTCCAGCTCTGTTACGCCTCACTCGTGCGGGGACTGGCTGCATCGGGTGAAACAAACGGTTAAAAAGATCCCGTTGTGCTCACCCCTCTCTCCTCCACGCCTGGCCACAGCTTCTCCGGGGGGAACGTGCTCTTCCTCGCTTAAACCCCGGGGTTCCCGATAAGAGGAACTGAAGGCACAGGCAGCAGCGAGCCTGGGGAATCAGCGGTGTGGAAGCAGACTCCGAGCTGTGGTTTCTAAGATAAGGTGATCGAGCACGTTTCCTGAAGAAGGTGATTGCTTTTATTTAAACAGAAGGAAACAGCCGAGATTATGGGTGGATAAAGCGGCCCGGTTCCTGTTTGCAAAGTGATTGATGGGCTTCGAGTAAGGGACTTTAATTCGGCTGGGCGATGGAAAATGAACAGTTTGTCTCCTCCTCCAAGCTGGGTCTGCTCGGAAATCCCGTACTATGGGGGATGCTGCAGGGGTGGAGGTGGCTGTTAAAGAGGCCCTTTATGAAAATGGACTTGTTAAATGAAAAAAAAAAAGATAGCGTAGGGCATGTGTTGTGGCCAGCCTGCCTGATCCCCTCTTGGTGAATGTTGAACCTTCCCATACTTGTCTATCTTTAATGCCTGAGTCCCCTAAAACAGGAGTAATTCAAATCCCAGGAGAAAATCCAGGCTCTGCGGAAACAGCTACAGCAGCAGGAGGACACCTTGATGGCTACAAGCCTGTTCCTGCGCTGTTCTAAACCACCCAGAGGTGCTGGTGTGGCTCCCACGGCCAGGAGGAGATGAGATGAGATGAGCTTTGCTGGTGCTGGCACCGTGTTTGCTCCCAGGGGTGAGGAGAGGTCTGGGGCAGGTAGGAAGCCCCAGGCTTGGTTAAGGATGCTCAACCCATCCTTAACGTGAGCAGCACATTGAAGCGACAGCCACCGTGTCACCGCAGAGTGGGAGCAGTGACAGGGGACATTTTTAGAAGGTTGCATCCACCGAGCTTCTGCCAGTCACACTGCAGAAAGGCACCTTCCCCGCGGCTTGCGGTGCTGCCAGCTGGGATTGGCCTGCTCACCGCCAGAGGCCCTGGGGACAAAGCAGGAGGGAGAGCATCACACCTCCTCCCACGTCACCTCCCTGGTGAAGCTGACCTCTCCTTGGCTGCAGGGCCAGCAGCACCCTGGTGGTGCACACACACATCCTTCTGCTGAAGGAGTTTGGCAGCAGCGGCATGGAGAGCCAGCACGGCGAGCCAGCACGGC
>NW_010426724.1:4681-13513 GCF_000710305.1 Buceros rhinoceros silvestris | reverse complement strand
CAGCGGCAGGAAGAGCCAGCGCGGCGAGCCAGCACGGCCTCTCCCCACTCCCGGGGACCGTCAGAGGCTCCTGCTGGAATAATTTCTGCAGAACTGGTTGGTCTCAGGCAGTTCTGGCTTTGATGAAGTTCTGCGGGAACCTCACCCAAGGTCCTTCCTGACGTTTCGGCTGCTGGTTGGGGCGAGCGGCTGCATGGATGAAAGCCCAGGCTGCAAGGACACTCGCCCGATGCCATCCCTCATCCCCGCTCCACGACATGCCTCTCGCTCTCCGTGCCTCTCTCTTTCTACCGACTACCTCAGCAGAGAGTTTTTAGGGTTGCTCCCCTGCTTTATAAAGGATTATTTATGTCAATCCCTTCAAAATAATGATTTGTTGCCTCGTGTCAGCGTTATGGGGGAGTTTAGAAGGCAAACCCCAAGCTGGCTGTAATTAATTGTGAGCCGATAATTGAGTCTTTTCTCCTCGTTTGCCCATTCCCTTTTTCCACTCTAAATTGACAGACTCACACAATTCTTCCCTTTTCGCTGTGGGGAGATACTTTTTTCCCGGTTTTTCTGCTTCCCAGCAAGTGAAATTACCATCACCCATCGCGTGAGGGTGGGAAGAAGGTTAGGAAGCAGCTCATTAATTTTCTCCCCGGTTTTAGCAAGGCTGAGGTCACGATCAGAGCTGTCTGCCATCTCTCTCCCCTGCTCAGCGGGTCGGACATCTGAGAAGTCCTTCCCAAAGGTAAAAGCCCTGCAGGACGTGGTTCAAATGAGGATATTTCAGGTGTTACGAGAAAAGGAGAGCTGGCCCAACCCACCCGGGACCTCTGGGGTTACTGGAATGATACCGGGTTTTAGAGTTAATTAGAAAATAATATGGATGTTTCCCCAGCGACAGCTTTAGAGAGCGTAAGAGTATTTTTTAACGCACATTTCAAAGGGATTTTTCAACTTTTCCGCTTAAGCCAAGCACCAAGTGAGGACACTAGGGGAAAAAATGTTGAAGTCTGAAACGTAGATGATTTCCAGCGGAATGGCTATGATTTTAAATGACTAGTTTTTGAAAAAAGCCAACCCTCCCCCATGCCTGGATACTGTTTTATGGCAATTCACCATCTGAACTAAGCAACAAACATCTTTCCTGAAACTCTTGCAGGTGTTTCTGCTGATTGATGCTTTTCTCACCTGGGATTTTTCACTCCCCAGAGCTCAGTGAAATAAGAGCAATGAAAAAGAAACAGATAAGAAGGCGGATAAAAATAATGAGAGCACAACCTGCACCCCCCTATGTCTGAACCCAACAGGAAAAGGCCAATTCACGCATAAGATCAGACATTACAAGAGACATTTAAATCTATTAGAGTGATCAGAGCAGCTGGAGAGGCCAAGGGGGTGAGATGTGTAACTGCTGCCAACGTACCGCACAGGTCTTCAGGAAAGCCTAGAGAAGCCGGTGGCGATGGGGAGCAGGCAGCAGTGTCGGTGGAGTCTCCCCGGGAGCAGAGAGGGCCAGGAGGACACACTGGGCAAAGGCAACGTCATCAAGGTAAAAAGCTGAGGTGTTCTGAAGGGTTCTCAGGTCCCACAGGGGCTGTGCTGATGCTGCAACCCACCTCATGGTCCTTTCTCCAGTGCTGGGTACCTGGAGCATAAGCAGAGATGTTCTGTTCTGCTGACCTGGCTTAGATGACACTTCAGGTGGACATGGACTCTACTCTGGTGTCCCCAGTGTGAGCTAGAAGGGTTTTCTAACATCCCTGATGGTTTTAAACAGATGCTGGAGCAGGTGCTGAGAGAGCTGCAACCCCTCTGCACCTCGGAGCAGCAGTTCATTGAGAAATTCTTCCAGCTAAGCCGTGACACCACAGAGCTGCCGGTGCTGGGGGTAAGTGCAAGGACTACGTCCTCTCCAGTCCCGTTAGCCAGTCCTCCCTTCAGCAGGCAGAGTGGGGTGGCTGCTCGCCACTGTTGGACACCTGAGCTCTCCTGGGCTCTTGTGTCCAGTAACTGTCACCGGTGTCAGCAGCGGGGAAGCTTGAGACACCCTGATGGCAGAGGAGAACGGAAATGACCTTAACTGATAGCTCCAGCAAGACCACAGCGTCTCGAAACATTAAACACACGACCCCAGCACGAGGCTGCAGAAGTGAAACTCACGTCTCAAGTTTTCCTTGCCACAGGAGGGCAGACAGATCCTAATTTCTATTCTATTCTTTCTTTCAGGCATCTGTCACTAAGGGAGGAGAGAGCATGGCATCTCCGGAGGACCCTCCTTGCACCAAGCCTCGAAGCCAGTATGTGGGTGATGAGTTACCGCCAGCTTCTCTGACAGGGGCACAGTCTGGCATGTCCTCTAGGGACAGCCCGGGGAACTGATGGAGGGAATTATTTTCACTCTTGACCTTCCTGATGTCTCCTAAGTGTTCTCAGGTTTGCACCCTAGACAGCAAAAAACCAGGAGGCATCACAGCTGGGCGAGTGGAGAGGCTGAGCAGAGCCCGCTGGACCTGCCTCTCTCAGCACTGTGGCTCTGCTCTGGGGTGGAGCAGAAAGCGAGGTTCGGGTTTCACGGGAAGCCCTGTGTGCTGCTCTGGATTATTTCCTGTTAGCCATGTCCTGGAGTGAAAATACACTATGGAATAGGAGCCTTAGAAAAGATGTCAGCATAAACCCACTGACATTTAGTTCAGCTGGCACCACCAGGTGCCACTTCCTCTTCACCGTCCTCTTGCAAACAGAGGAGGTGCTCCTCCCTCCTCCCCATTTCATTGCTTTTTTTTTTTTTAAGACTAGAAGAACCTACCACCCAGCTGATGAGTGAGATCTTCAGCTGCCTGGAACTGGAGCTGAGAGGATTTCTAGATGTCTGCAATAAAGCCCACCCGTTTGGCTGCTTGCAGGTCCTGGTTACCCTGAACAACTCCGTCTTTGAGATGTGGGGCTCTGCCTCATCTCTGCCCTCATCCTTCCTCAACACCGTCCTGGGCAACGTGCTGCTCCTGGCCAAGAGCAGCTTCAACAAGTGCATAGTAAGTGTCAGTAGGAGTAAGCCCAAGCAGACCCAAGTGATGTTTGACCTCCTCCGGAATCTTCTAAACTTCTACCACTATCTTCATTGAAGGCAGTACTGGTTTGCATCAGGCAGGGATCCAGCTCTTTCTTTTTAGGAGAACTAGACCCTCATGGCATCAACAATCGTGTCTGTGTGAGGGAGGTGGGACACAACAAACCTAAGTGCCATCTGCGCCTCCTCTTGCCAGGATGGTCAAACCCAAGGTATTTCCCCCATGTAGAGTACAGGGAGGCTGTGGGAGTGACAGCAGCATGACAGATGACGGGAGCCAAGCTCTCCTGCTCTGCTGGCACAGCAGGACATACTGCAGGACCAAGCAGCAGGGAGGGGAGTGTGAGGGACATCAAGAGCTCATCAGAACCTGGCCCTGAGTCCACTGAGGTCAGGGGGAGCCTCGTGTTGACTTAAACTGTGTTTGTACCAAGACCTGGAGCAGCAAGTCTGCTCATAAATCATCCTGAGGAGGGTAAGAAGTGGCAGTGGTGAACACCTCTGCCCGAGGAGCTGCACGTGTCTGCATGGAGAGATGGCAGTGATGTGTCTGAGCAGAGAACCACATAGCCTGGGAGACCAGGAGAGCAGCTAGCGCAGCTTCACGTCCAGCCTCTGACAAGAAGCTCATGTACCTTCCCGTGGAAGACATTGTAGATGGAGAAAGTGGTGCACACAACGGATTGCTTTGCTCATCTCCTGGCCTTGGTCTGCTGCAAAATGAGGCTGGGGCCACATCAGAGCTGAGAACAACGTGTCTTGTGTGTTTTTGCCAGGGGACCTTGTGCAAAGAGATTGAGGAGACAAAGATGCCCAGCAAGATGAAAGGCTGGGTCCTGCCCTCTGTGAGCCGCTTCGAGGAGTTTGTGAACTTCTCGGAGGAGGTGTTCAGGACAGCGCGGCGCAGAGGGGAGCTGGACAAAGCCTACCTCAGGCTGGCTGGCAGCGTCTTCAGCAGCAGTGAGTACGAAGGTGGTGGCTGGGTGCGTCAGGTATAGCTGCAGCTGCAGGAGTTACTGGCAATCAGCTGAGCAGGGTCTGGGCAGGCTCCTGGGCACTGCCTGGAGCTGAGACACGGACCAAGAGCCTGGGAGCATCAGACAAATTCAGAGAGCGTGGCACGCCAGGTGCCTGCCACAGGGGGATGGTCCCAGTTGTGACAGGGCTGAGATGCACGTGCCTAGCTTTGAATCTAATGCCAACCTCTCCTTTCCCACTGTGGAGGGAGCAGCTCCTCACTAGGGCTCACACTCCTTACACGCTCAGAGCTCGTGGGAGCAGCAGCAGCCAAAGAGCAGCTTCCCTCAAAACGCCAAGGCTCATTGGTAGGGCGGGTGGGGTTGGGAGAGCAAGGCTGGGAGCTTTCAGTAGATCCCTGTATTGTCCCAGCTGGTGTCCCACAGCTGTTTGCCTGGTGACCAAAGCCTGTCTGCATCCCATGTCCCTTCTGACCCAGCCTGCAGGGTCTTCTCTCCATACCCATTTTGTCTCTTTAAGTCAACAGCCTGTCCTCAGCGAACCTGAAGGTGAACACAGATATGGTCATGATGGAAAATTTCCACCACATTCACTGCTTCCTGTGCCAAAAGAAGATCCCCTGCCTGGAGGACAAGAAGAGAGAAGCCAAGCAAAGGTACAGTGAGCACCTGGAGAAATATGTCATCAAGTACCTGGGCCAGCCGCTGGAGAAGCTCAATGTGAGTACAGGGAAAACTGACCCTTGCCTGGGTCTCCGAGGGCAACTGCCCTTCCCCAAATCACGAACTAACCAATGTTCAAACCAGTCCTCCCCAAACCCGGTCTGAGATGGTATTAGCTTATCACCTCATCCCTTCTCTGGCCACTTACTGCTGGTTTCACCACGCAGCACAGCCCCAGGAAGAACAGGGACCAGCTCTGCAGCTCAGCCTTTGTGTGGTGGCGTGAGGACCTGGCCAGACCCCACCCCGGGCTGCGTGTCCGCCTCCGGCAGACGTGGGTTTCTGTTTGCACAGCTGTCTGGGCTAATAAGTCAAACAGTTTCACGCTTCCCAAGTCACTGCTTTAACCAAGCTCAGAGCATCTGGAACTCAGACATCCCCCTTCCTCCCAGAGACGACAGCTACCTCTGAAACATCTCCTTGCTCTGCTCCTTCTCTCTGGCCTAAAATGTTTCACAGAGTGTGATCAGCTTGAATTATTTACAGGGCCTGTTACTTTGCATTTGTTTCCAGTCTTGACTGTCAAACGCCTTGTAGGCTTGACTGGAAGATCAGCCCAGTCTCATGCCACCTGCAGCCCGACTGCATTAACGGCTTCAAACCCTGCCTCTGGGAGGGAAAATAGAATTTCATTGCTCACAACAAAGTGAGCAACATAGGAGGCTAAAGCACTGAACCTCCCTATCCAGAGAGGCTGCACAGTCTCTGGCTTGAAGGTTTGCAAGACCCACCTTGAGAAACGCCCCAAGCATCCCTGTTTGAATTCAGCGTTGAACCTGCTTTGAAGCGGAGTTTGAACTAGGGACCTCCTGAGGTCCCTTCCAGCCTGACAGATTCTGTGTCTGAAAAGCTCATGAAGAAAAAAAAAATTCTGTGGCATGGAGCTTTCTGTGGAGCTGCAGTGCCCCTGGCTGAGGTCTGTGTGCCTCAGGGTTGGCACAGCCCTGGGCCCTCCAGCACCGGCTCTGCTTGGGGTGGCAGATAGCTCCTTTTGAAACTCCTGGAAGAACTGAGATAACGTGAGTTTCACTTTACACTTCTGCAGCTTCTGGGATCGTCCAACCCCATCCCTGGCTCCAAAGCCTCTGTAGGGAGCAAAGCTGCGTGAAGCTCCGAGGAACAGGAGTGACTTTGCCAGCAGTCCCACTGCTCCATGGTTCTGCAGCCTCTGAGGAGGTGCTGCTTGCTGAGCAGCGAGGGGGAGGACTGATGACATTCCCCGTGCCCTCATTTCCTGGAGGATAAGCAGTCTGCAGTGCTCCATTTCCACTTAATTAGACATGGGAAGGCACCTGGGGAGGGTGGTCAGGTTTCAGCCCTGATAGACGAGTCCACCTCAGGGCAGCTCAGTGAATGTCTCCTTGCCTTTCCAGCACTTCTTTGAAGGGGTGAAAGCCCGTGTGGCTCAAGGGGTGAAAGAAGAGGAGGTCAGCTTTCAGCTGGCCTACAGCAAGCAAGAGCTGAGGAAGGTCATTGAGAAATACCCTGGCAAGGACGTAAAAAGAGCCCTTGAGACCCTCTACAGGAAAATCCACAAGTATCTCTCCCCAGAGGAAGATCTTTTGCCGGTAATTTGGTGACACTGAGCTGTTTGGGTGGGTGCAGGACAGCAAAGGTGTTGGGGAGCTGACCGTCTGTTTGTCCCCAGGTGGTGTGGCACGCTATGGAGCAGGAGTTCATACGTCAGTACCAGGAGTTTGAGGATCTGATCCAACGCTGTTATGCAGGGTCAGGGATTGCCATGGACTTCACCATGGAGGACTTGCTGAGCTACTTCAGCTCCATCACTCAGTCCAGCCTGTAGAGGCAACACCCTCCAGACGTCTGTCAGGAGCAGCACAGGCACTCCTGTCTGCAGCTACACCTTTAAGGAGCTAAACTCCAAACCCTTCCAAGTCGAAGTTTGATACATGGGGGTCCCATCCTGAACTTAGTGCCAAAGTGCCTCTGACTGGTCCCTCTTAGGCTAGATCTCCCCTGGGGAAGTGCTCAGACCCAAACCAGCTTCCCTGCTCCAAGAAACCACCCTGCAGCTAGTAAGAACCCACCAACCCTCAGATTTCTGCCCAAGTGAGTGCTGGTGCTGTACCTCCTGAGCAGAGCACTGCCCAGAGCAGCTGAACAGCAAAAGGCACCTTCTCCCCAGGACCTCTCTCCTTTGGATCCACTCTCCAATACCACGGTGAAGCCACACCAAAACAAAGGCAACGCACCGAGACACAGGCGTGTGTAGTGTTCCTACAGCCAGGTGTCAGGAGATGCACCACTGCTCTACCAGCTCTTCCGTACGGAAAATCGAGAGCTCAGAGATATTAATATAACAAGTTTTATTGCTTTTAGCTAAGGAAGGATTTACTTGCCTGTAAGCCGTAGTGGAGCAAAGGCTGCCGTTCCAAAGGTCCAAACTTGTCTCTCAGGGAGTTGCCTGTTCTTACCCCATTTTCTCATGAAGGATCCTACAGCAACATCACAGCTCACTAAGAAATTTGTGTTGTTGAGAATACAGCCTCTCTATTTTGTGATGACAATCGTGGGGCTAATGTGCTGTCCGTCACAACCTCCCCTCGAAAGAGCCGAAGGTCCAGAGCTCTTTGATTTGGTAGAAAACAACAACCAGGTCCCCAGTGATGGCACGGGGTGAAGGACTGGAACATTGGTCCTTAGAAGAGCTTAGAAGGCCCTTAGAAGAGCTTAAATATGCTCCAGGGCCCATGGGGGTGGGTGGAAGCCCCTAGGTGAGGCTGATCAGGGCTATTAAGGCCAATTAGTGCCCTCAAAGCCCTGTCCGGTGTTAACGCCAGTGGTTACTAACACCTGTGGGAAAAGCTGCAGGAGTTTTAGTAAAGAAAAGACATGAGGATTTTTCCCAAGAAAACGAGGTTTGGGAGGTCCACCTCTGCTTGTCCCTCTGTCAGCCTCACCTCAGCCTTCTCCAGTGTGAGGAAGCCCACAGCAACCTTTAAGACAAGGAAGGAATGTCCCAGGATGAGCTTGTCTACCCACTCACCCTCACCAGTGATGATCACCGGTACATGATCACCCATGAAGCAGCTTTGGGGGAAATTCTGTGGGTGAACTGAACAGTTAGGGGAGGAAAATCCAAAAATGATGTACAAAAAGGATCCAGGCACTTTGACTGCTCCCCCCCACCGCTGCCCACAGATCTTCCTTCCCTTGACCTGAGGCAAACCCCCCCATTTCCAGCTGTTTCCACATGTTGGGAATTCTGGTTTTATTTGGTGTGTTGAGTTCCCGGTGAGGTGTGGACAGCCTGGAGAAGGTCCAGGCAGACTCTGGAAGACAGACAGTCCTGTGCCTTGGACCACTTGCCTGGCAGCATTTTAGCACTGTGATCTACTCACTCTTTTGGAGCCAACTGTCTAGAGAGCGTCAGCGCTTTCAAAACTCCATTTTAATTTTGATAGATTTGGGTTTCGTAGAGAAAAATAAAATAAATTCCCTAACTCTTCCCCCAGGCCACAAAAATCCCCTTTGGATGGGTCTGTTTGTGTCCAAAAAGGTGCCCAAAGCTGTGCGCATCCCACTGAGGCTCCTTGCCTCACAGTAGGTGGCACCTACAGCTCATCTGTCTTCCTTGCAGTGCTCCCAGGGGCAGCAAGTGTCTCCCGGGGCAGTAAGAGCTCAGCGAGGTGCGTGGCAGGCAGTAATCTCAGAGGCAAAGAGAGATCTCCAGGGGTATCCTTGCTTCTTCTCACCAGGAAGCCACCCCAGCCCGAGCACCAGCCTCCACGGTGTTTTCACGAAGCACATCAACACCACGAGGCTAAAATACCCAGACTCTTCTCCCAGGCTTTTTTTCTAGCTGGACTTTCAGATCCTTTGGGCCAAGGTCCACCTCTGTGGCGAGCCGCGCTCAGAGCTCCCGTTTCTAATCTCGCTGATTTTTCACCCTCGTTCTCCTGTGACGTGGCTGCCCGCACAGCTCAGCTCCGGGTGGGAGGAAGAGGACGGTCCATCATCCAGGGAACCGTCTGGCACCAGCTTGCCCAGCCCTTCACCCCCTCCCGCAGGTACTCCCCCGGTTTTGCAGCTTGGCGGTTGTTTGCTGAGGGGCTG
>NW_010426724.1:0-4613 GCF_000710305.1 Buceros rhinoceros silvestris | reverse complement strand
GTGCTGAGGGTTTGAGGTGGGAGGGGAGGGCTGGGGTGGCCAGATTTGCCAGGCAGGAGGAGGGAGCTGCAGGCTGTGCCAGGAGGGCCCCGTGGCTTGAAGGACTTCCTGGGTGGGAAGGACTTTGCAGAGGGACTGAGCCCGGGTTGCTCGGAGGTGAGGTTGTTATTAAACAACAGATTAAATTGAATTAAAATAGTTAATTTTTTAAGGCTTGTTAAACTGCCATCTGCAGCGAGCAGGAGCAGAGACGTTCTGCTGCCTCGTAACAGCTTCCCCCCGTACCTGGAGCAATCCCTGGGCATGGACCAGGCCATGCTGCAGTGCCAGCTGGGAGCCAATGGGGTGCTGCTCCACGCAAGCACCTCTGACTGCAGGGAGCAGATGTCCCGGTGAAGCTGTGCCTGGTGTCACGCTGACCTTGCTGCTGTGCCAGCAGGGTTCGAGATGTCTCCTTGACATCCATTTCCCACGCGCTCTGCTGCAGAAGGGCAATGCCAGAGGACACGAACCCCACATCAAACACCCAGATCCCCTGTGAAGCCAGGCTGCTGAGCCCCCCCCACCCTCGTGCTGCATCTCCTTGAACCTCCAGCGTCAGCCTCATCCTCTGTCTGTTGATGACACCAGCCCCGATCCGGGCTATAGCCCCTATTTTATGGTCCACGTTTTACATCTCCATTGTAGACATACCAGGAGGGATTATTTTCCCTGGGGACACCAAGCAGCTGCTTCGGCCCTGGTGCCCTCTTCTCCCAGGAATATTCTTCCTGCAGAGACATCTCCTACCTCACTGCCAGGGCCCAGCTGGTCTTCGCTCTGTCTTTGCTCCACCTGGGTCAGTGTCCACACCAGGACACGGAGGATGTTGGGAGGAAGCCTGCGGGGGTTGGAGGGAAGGATCACACACTTGGTCCATCCTTGGTGCACACAGGTTGTTGTGCATTGGCAGCTCAGCATCCTGGTGACATCAGCCCGCAGCGAGGTCACCCAGCTGTCCCTCCAGGTCGGGCCCCAGCCAGGGGCTGTGGCATGCTCAGGTCCCACCAAAGCAAAGCGGGGTCTGAGGCCATGTCAGGGTGCAGAATTTATTGCTTCTGTACTTGTGCCACCTGCAGGCCGAAAGAAAACTACTCACAGTTCACGTCCCAGCTACCTGGACTGTTTCCCTGAGTAGCTGGATGCTCCTAACCTTCGTGTTCTGTGCTTTTGCACGCTGGTTCCCAGCCCCGAGACGATGTCCTGGAAGGAGGAGCGTGTGAGTCCACCCTCATGTTTCATCCAGCGCCTGGATCACCTTGTGCTGACTGTGAAGAGCATTGAGGACACTGTGGCCTTTTATTCCAAAGCCCTGGGCATGGAGGTGGTGACTTTCAAGGTAACATGGGGCACAAGCTCGACTCAGTTCTGAGGGATCCGGACCTGCAGTTCTGGGCCAGTTGCTGGTCCTTGTGGATCTCTGATAGGTTCTCTGGGGCACCTCCTTGGGGTGGGGATGGTAGGACCAGCACAAGCTGCAGGCCATCAAGCTCTGACTTTCAACAGTCAAGCTGAGTCAGAAGAGAATCCAAACCACGCTGCAGAAGGAGTCCAAGTGACAAAAATAAGAAAGACTCTTTTAAAAGCTATTTCTAGGACTGAAGGAGAAGAACCCTCAAACCCACATGTTCTCTAAAGATGTCTGACAGGCTCCCGTGTTTATATTTCCATTGGCAAAGAGAGGAAAAGATGGTTAATGTTTTCAGAACAGCCCTGGCTCACCTCCTCCTCGCCCAAGCTTCAGCCCCCTTGGCCAGTTCTGATGTACACTCTGCACCTTTCTAACTCCCAAGCTTGTGTCCTCCTCTCCTACCCCATCAGGGCTCTTAGAAGCAGTTGCACTCACCCCCCAAGGCTACAGTGAGCCTCAGTTTGTTCTTCAGGTGGGCACAGAGGGCAGGTCACCGTCCTGTGTACCGCAGGACTCAGCTGCCACATGAGCCTGTAGAAACCTCTTTGAGAGTCTGAAAGAAAAGAGGTGCTGAACCTTCGTTCCTCACCCTCTTCCCATTGCCTCACCTCGGTGCCTGCCGCACCGACAGCCTGGGCATTATCTGTGCGCCTGCTGCATGGGCACGATGGAGAGTGCCCAAAACTGAACACTTACATCCCTACGGTTTGCGAGTAGCTGCATGTGGCTATAGGACTTTCTTGGGTCACTCCACACCTCGAGGGATGTCATGGGAGCCCTGCAGTGGTGAGTTCTTGTCCACAGCAAGAGCCCAGAGTTAGCAGGACACCAGCTAGGTCCCCAGGACACCGAGGACTGCACAGGTGAGTGGATGCTGAAGGCTTCCAGCCCGGTAAGTCTCACTGCACATTGATTCTTTTCTTTGGGGACAGGGAAATCGCAAAGCTTTACGTTTTGGCAACCAGAAGTTTAACCTTCATGAGGTTGGGAAGGAGTTTGAACCCAAGGCTCGGCACCCAGTCCCCGGCTCTGCAGACATCTGCCTTATCACACAGGTGTCCCTGGACCAGCTGCTGGATCATCTGAAGGTGAGGAAGGCACAGAGTGTCCCCAGGGCAGTGTGACCCCAAGAGGCATGAAGCCAGAGCCTCCCAAGTGACACTTCCAGGGGCTGTGTCTCGGGGAACATCAGAGGGGTCTCATCCTGCAGCCTGTGCTTTCAAGGCTGGGAGGAAAAGCGCACAAGGCCCCGATAGGACCACCTGAACCCCCGCTCTTATGTCTCCTCCCAGGCCTGTGGTGTGATTATTGAAGAAGGTCCCGTGGCCAGAACTGGTGCCATGGGCCCAATAACATCCATCTACTTCCGAGATCCCGATGAGAACCTGATCGAGGTTTCCAGGTACCACACAGATGCGGCTGCAGTCCCCGGAGGGGAACCCTGACCACAGCCCGTGTCCCAGCAGAGGCCAGGCTTTTGATGGCCACAGGTTCAAGCTTTTATTTTGCAAATGGAGCTCAAGTCTCAAATCGCAGCAGCCGTAGGAGCAGGGCTGCAGGAACCCTGACGGTTGTCCCAAGGCAGCCTGCTCAGCTCTCACCCGTGGGCGTGAATCCTGCTTTTATAAATCACCATCAATGGAGACTTCATGACCTTCTGGGAAGATCTGTCCTGCTGCTGCTCTTGTTGGGACATTTTTCCTAATGTCTGAGCCCGCCTTTTGCTGCAGTTGAAGGTCCTCATTTCCACGCTGTCCACCACGAGCACAACAGAACCTGTCGTTCCTCTCCAAAGTCACTTTACAGAGCTGGTGATTTCTGTCTCCCTTCCTCTCTGTCCGCCTGCTTGTCTTGACTCCAGCTGGCTGGTGCTGGTGGCTCTCACACTACACCAGCAGTTTAAATCCAGCTGTGGCTGTGGAAACCTGCTTCCTGCCCGAGAACTGGGAACTTGGCCTCAGTGTCTGACACGCAAAGCGCTCCCGAGGATGAAGCTCTGGGCCTCCTACTCAGCTCTGCAGAAATAGTTCCAAGGCACCCGGGATGGGATAAAGCAGAGGTGAGATGGCTGCATGGAGGGGACAATGTCTGGAGTCAGCGAGTTCACCTAGGTCTCTGCAGGGCTGAGGGGGAAATGAGGTGCTAAGAAGATGATGGCATCAGGCAGAGAACATTGGCTCCCCTTTTGCAGCCCAGCCTGGTTGCCCTCTTTTCCCAGTAAAGCAGCAACGGGGCTTAGCTCTGCACCAGCTGCATGTGTCAGGCCTGCACATCCCAAGGGAAGGGTGTGACCTGGTACCACGGCTGGGTGGGATTTGCTCCTCTTTTCCATCCCCATGCACGACACATTTCCGTGGACTGTTTGTTTAAGTCAGTCATTCCTGGAGCAGCAGCCTCCTTGCAGAACTTGACCCCCCATAGCAACGTGTCCGTTCAGCTGGGCAGAGGGCTGGGCCAGCTTATCTAGACCGTGCTTTTGCCAATAAAGGTTGGACCAGACAATCCTTGAGGTCTCTGCCAACGTGGTGGTATTCTGTGAGTCTAAGACCAGAGCTTGGGAGAGCTTCTGCACCAGGGAGAGGAAGGCCAAGGCTCTTGCGTTCCTCTGTCCCAAAGAGGCATCCAGAGTTGCTCCAGGAGCTCTGGCATGGAGCTGCCGGCACGGCATGGAGGGAGCAGGGCTCACCCCTGCCAGGGGGAAGGTCTGTCAGCAGAGCTGGGGCAGGGGTCTGCCGCAGCAGAGTCCACCCTGGAGGCCCCGAATCCTCTGGAGTCAGAGGGCCCTGACTGATGGTACTCAGTGACTTGTGGGGCTGTCCTAAGTTTTCTTCTTTCTTCCATCACTTACAAAGCAGTTCCTCAATTATTTAAACCATCAGGCAGTAAAGAAGGACCGAGGGTTTTCCAGCAGAGCAGTTCCCCGGCTGGCCACGCTGCGGTAGCAAACAGCGTTGGAAGGCAGAGGACTCTTCTGACCTCTGTCGAAATCCTCCCTGAAATTGAAATAATCCCTGAACTGCTCTAATTTTTTCTCTGCTGTCATTTCCTGGGAAATGCAAAATTCTTCATGGTGTGAAAAAAAAAATTACAAACCGCTAAAAAATTCGGATGATCGACGTCCTGTGCCGGTGGCGGCTGTAGGGGTGAGAGCTGCTTCTCCTCC
>NW_010426723.1:0-1167 GCF_000710305.1 Buceros rhinoceros silvestris | reverse complement strand
TCCGTGAGGGGTTTGTCGTGTCTTGAAGGGCTTCGGCGCATCTCCAAGGGGCTTGGGGTGTCTCCAAGGGAGTTCAAGAGGTCTCCAGTGAGGTTCAAGATGCTTCCAAAGGGCTTCAGCATGTCTCCAAGGGCTTTAGGGTGTCTCCAACCAGGTTCAGCAAGTCTTGAAGGGCTTCGGCACATCTCCAGGGGGTTCAGGATGTCTCCAATGGGGTTCAGGTTGTCTCCAAAGTGTCTCAGCACATCTCCAAGGGGTTCAGAATGTCTCCAAAGGGTCTCAGCACATCTCCGAGGGGTTTGGGGTGTCTCCAAGGAGGTTCAGGACGTCTCCAAGGGGGTCCAACACGTCTCAAAGGGTCTCAGCACATCTCCAAGGGGTTCAGGACTTCTCTGATGGGGTTCAGGACACCTCCAAGGGCTTCAGGATGTCTCCAGTGGGGTTCAGGATGTCTCCAAAGAGGTTTGGGTTGTCTCCAAAGGGGTCCAACACTTCTCAAAGGGTCTCAGCACATCTCCAAGGGCTTTGGGGTGTCTTCAAGGGGGTTCAGGACATCTCTGATGGGGTTCAGGACACCGCCAAGGGGCTCAGCAGGACTCAAAGGAGCTCAGCAGGTCTTGAAGGGCTTCAGCACATCTCCAAGGGCTTTGGGATGTCTCCAAGGAGGTTCAGAACGTCTCCAAAGGGGTCCAACACATCTCCAAGGTCTTCAGGACATCTCCAAAGGGTCTCGGCACAAGTTCGTCACATTTCCAAAGGGTCTCAGCACATCTCCAAGGGGTTCAGGATGTCTCCAAAGAGGTTTGGGTTGTCTCTAAAGGGATCCAACATGTCTCAAAGGGTCTCAGCACATCTCCAAGGGGTTCAGGAGGTCTCTGATGGCGTTCAGGACGTCACCAAAGGGCTTCATCACATCTCAAGGGCTTCGGGGTGGCTCCAAGGAGTTCAGGATGGCTCCAAGGAGGTTCAGGACGTCTCCAAGGGGGTCCAACACATCTCAAAGGAGCTCAGCACATCTCCAGCGGCTTTGGGGTGTCTCCACCCGGGTTCAGGACCCTTCCACCTCACCCCACCCCGTTCCCGGGGGTCGGTGTGGGACAACGCAGGAAGCAGAGCGGGAGGTCGGAGCTGGTGGTACCGGGGGAGGCTCCGGTGGGGCCTGGGGGA
>NW_010426722.1:0-1002 GCF_000710305.1 Buceros rhinoceros silvestris | reverse complement strand
GGCTGCGGGTTCCGGAGCGGCCCGTGCTTTGAGGGATGGCGCGTTATTGATTGATTTGTTGATGGTTAATTTATTTATTCTACACCCAGCAGCTCTACCACAAGGCACATCGTGACAGCGCCGTGGTGGCCGGTCGCTCCAGCAGGGCCTGGCCGGGGACTGCTCAGGGGAGAGAGGGCCGGGAAGTCTGGAGACAGCGAAAGGCGGCTTGGAAAGGCTGGTGTTGTGTAGTCTAAGGAGGGGTACGATCAAAAAAGGAGATTAAAGAGAACACGTGGCCTTTGCTGTGCAGTCACGGCACCAGATCCGGAGCTGTTGTGCGTACTTGGTTAAACGGCGGCAGTTCTCTAGACAAAGCAGCAGGTTTTGGTCTCTGCTGTGAGTTACGGACCTTAGCAGAGCTTTAGAAAAGAATAAATGATTTAACGGAGATGAGGAGAGAGACACAAGTTATGGGATATAAAACAGAGTCCCTAGAGTTCACCACCTCAGTCCAGCTACACCAGAGGTAGAACCGTGCTGCGACCTGACCCTGCTCAGTTAACGCAGCACCCGGGTGGGCTGGGCTTTTCCATGGTCTGAAACCCGCTGGAGGTGATGGACAGAGTCCAGATGAGAACACACACAGGATCAGCGAGGGAATAAACACTCAGATCAGGCTCCTCAGAAAGTGGAATCTCAACAGCTCCATTTCCCTCACGCTGCTTCTCCTTAGAGCATATCTGCACACCCTCACCCGCACCGGGTGCCGTTACCGCTGCTCTTCCCGTCCCGGTTCCCTGTGGTGAGTGAGGCACTGGTGAGACCCGTCATTTCACACCGCGGGTGTTGCGGAGGTCGCGGCTGTCCAGGAGGGCGGTTTGTATCGCAGGGGTGTCCCGGAGGCAGAGTTCGGTCAGAGCAGCCGTTCTGTTCGTGTCGAAGCAACGAGGAGGTGGATACAGACCCACCGTGCTCGGAGCAGCGGGGCGGCACCGGGCCAGGCGCTGGCGTGCCGTGGGG
>NW_010426721.1:1005-6062 GCF_000710305.1 Buceros rhinoceros silvestris | reverse complement strand
GGGGTGTTTAGGGAGGGGAGGGGGGGGCCTGACATTAATTCCCAGGCTCTCCAAATTCATTTGAGAACAGTTTCTCATTTCAAACAAATATTAAATCTTTTGGTGTCAAGCCTCCAAAATAAAATATCAAATAGAAAGTCACCACCCCCTTGGTGGCCGATGCCTTGACTGCCATGATGCTGGGCGCCTGTGGCCCTGTCCCCAGGGACAGCCAGCTGCTGTGACACGGGCAAGGTGCCTGGGAGACAGCAGCCACCCACCCAGCCACACCTGTGTCACAGGCGGCCACACCACCAACCATTACCCGAGACAGCAGTTCCCCTCACCACCACCTACACAACCCTGCCTTCTCTTCCAGCGGGTTTTCTAACTCCCACTGGGAAGAAAGGTCTGATCATAGCAGCAACGAGGGTGGAGCCAGGACTCCCATTTCCGCCCTAGAAACGTGGCCTTGCGGCAACAACAGATCATGGGGTTGGAGCTCCTGACTTTCACTCCTTGCTCTGCGAGGGAGTTTACTGATTTAAGCTGGGCTTAAAAGGCAGGAGTGCTGGCTTCCTGCCTGGTTTCCAATCATGGTCTCCCCAGCTTTCTGTGCCTTAGTTTCCCCATGCAGAGGAGGAGGAATGAGGCTGATCACCCACCCAGCCGGCTGAACCCAGCCCTGTTTACTCAGTGCTTTGAGATCTCCCTATCAGCACTCTGTCACTGAGCTGGTTTGTTACTAACTGAGCTTTTCCACCTCTGAGCATCCTACTGACCCCTTAAGATGGCTGAGGCAGATGATCTTGTGTCCTCCCCTGGACCACCCCATTGGTAACGCAAGGCTCCAGCATGGGGTGAATTTCCCCTAGATGAGTAATGGCTTTTCTAATGCACGGGCAGGCTGTCAGCTTCCCTACTCCCAGTGTTTTATGGGTTTAACTGAACGGCTCTGAACTCCCTAGTAAGAAATAAAGTTATCCCTCAGCGTCCCTTCTAAACATTTCACTCAGTGCAAACGGTGTTTAAGAAAAATGAGGACATATTTCTTCTTAAGGATGCAGTATCCCCCTTCAGAGGCCTAATTTATGCCATATATCACTGGCCAGGGAGAGAAAAGCAGCGCAGACCTCACACTAGGAGTGAGCTGGCCCTAGCACAGCCCAGGCACAGCCGCTCCTGCTGCAATGGTGCAGTGGGCTGCAACTCAAAGTCCTCCAGAGTCCGCAGAGTCCTCGCTGGAGAGCAGAGTCTGGCTGGCAGGCAGCAGAGCAGGACGGGCACCTGCTAACGCGCAGCACTGCGCTACCTCTCAGCTGCCGCATCGGCCCTCTCCCACCGCAGAGACCTACCTCCTCACCTGCTCTGCCCCAGCTGCCCCTCGCCCACCCCAGCTCATTTTCTCTCGGGGTCCTTCTCCCCTGCACAGCGTCTGCGCTGGCCCCGCTCCCCACACTGCGCCGGTCTCCTCTGTGACACCGCCTCCTCACTTGCCACTGACCTGCGCTGCTGCCGCTCGACCAGCTCTGCGCAGGCATTTGGCACAGCTGGTGGGGAAAGTGGCTCAACAGTGAGCAAGGACAGGACTAATCCTTCTTCACAGCTCTTTAGTAACGCACGTCTGAACCTTTTCCTGAGCAGATCTCCAAAATGATCCTAAACGTGCTTTGATCTTGTCTACCCCCAGCCTCCTTACCCCGAGAGCCGCTGAGTGCCGGGACACAGCTCCTTGCCTCTGCCCCTTGTTTCGCCCGCTCTGCACTCATGTGCAGAAGCTCCAAAGGACAAGATATAAGTCCCTTTTCCTGCATACAAGTTACACAGGGAACTTACAGAACTAATAAAAGGTGCAGAGTGGAAAAAGGAGGGAAAAAACATGGAACTCTGGTTCTGCTCCCCGCTCTGCTACTGACTTGCTCCTCCTCTTTGGACAAACATCAAGCAGGCTGCCCCTCAGCCCTTGATCTGCTGGGTCTCTTCAGATGGTCACCCGTCTGAGCAAAGTTTTCTTGCCTAATTTAGTGGGTCCAGTATCTTGATTTAGGTGCTACTGCAATTCAAGTAACAGTGAGGGAAAAGCACTGATTCAGGACAGCTGAAGCTCAGCAAGTCCCTGGTGTCCTGCAGCCAACTTGTTCATCTGTCAATGCAGCATCTTTAATGAGACATTTCAACAATTTCCTCCTCTTGGTCCCAGGAAATTCTGCTTGCAGAGCTCCAGCCTAACGCAGCAAACCGGGTCTCGCTGCTCCTCAGGCTGAGAGGCTGCTCCCTGTGAGCCTTCTGTCTTCAGAGTCTTTTTCTCAGATAATGCAAAGCCAAGAGGGTTGGCTTTTCTGATCCAGTTTCTCCTCCTTGCCTTATTTATTTATTTATTACTAATTTTTTAGTCCAGTTAAAAGGTTTACTATCTAGATGAGCCTAAGTGGCCTCACTCAGCCTAAGTAACTCTATAAATCAAGCAGAACTGCTAACATCTACATCACAATCCTGCCATCAATCTCCCCACAGGTTGTGAAGAAAACTGAGGGGAAAGACGCAAAGCGGAGAGCAAAGAGTAATAGCTCATCACCATCAGGTCCCTGCAGGCTGGCTGTGTGGCCCTTGGAAAACTCCCTGTGAAGCCAGACATGTTGTCAGGGCAACTAAATGCAAACACGGTGCCTAACTTCACCTCTCCATAGACACACATGCACACTCCGGGTGCTGTGCCAGGAGGGCATGGTGGATGCAGAGAGAGAGGGAATGGGTGGTGGAGAGCCAAGAGAGCTCTGGAGTAGGGCTGGATGGCCTGTGTGGAAGTCAGCTCGCAAGGAATGAAGAGGCCAAGATGTGAGCCTCTGAAACGCTGCACAGACCCCTTTGCAAATGCTGCAAATGCTGAAAGAGCACTTAGAGGGCACGGAGTGCAGGGAAATGCCGAGGTGTAGAGAGGGAACGAGACTTAGCTGCAAGTACCTGATGCTGGGGGAATTAAAAGGACCTAGGAGAGACAACAGGTCTCTTAAAGGATGCAGATTAGAAGGGAATCGCTCAAAGTTTCATCGGTCTCTCTTGGTGACTGTCTTTAACGAGTTACTTTAGAGAGAATCCAAACCTACCATGACCCAAATCAGCGGAAGGCAGCTCCCTGGCTTCAGGCTGAGCTCAACATCATCCCTAACTGAGGGCAGGGGTTAAGTGGGCCACCGTCTAAAAAAGGGTCCCTCCAAACCCTGTGGTAGCAGTAGGCAGTTTAAGAGCAATTTGCAATCCCTTTCAGCACTATTAAGCCCCAACAAAGAATGCAGCTCCTAATTAATTGCAGGGGGAAGTCAGGAGTTAAATGGGAGTTGGGAGCCTGAATGCTTGTTGCATCACTAAGAAATACAGGGCCAGAAAAAGTTCCTTATTGTGGTCTTTCAAGGTGCTGCAAAGTAAATCACTGTGTGAGCCCTCACGAGGCAAGTGAGACCACCGCAAGAGCTGCATGACAGAGAGCAAACCAGAGCACCTTAGCCTTCCAGCTTGTGTTACGTCCTCCCCACAGCCCTGACCGCTGCCCGAGCTGTACGTGAGCACGTAATGTGCTCAGGGCTTGGTTGCAAAGTGGGCACTCGGATCCCTTAGAGGTTTCTATAGCTGGGGCTGGGAGCCTTTTGTGAATCCACAGAGCAGGTGCCCATCACACCCAGCACTGGGAGTTCAGGGGCTCTTTAATCCTCAGAGATGCCAGGTACCTGCAAACACTGTGCAACGTGGTTGGGGGAATGCTCGTCTGTCCTGTTGGTGTGGAAAAGGCTCGCAGCCTGGCCAGAGCGCAGCCTGGCCAGAGCACAGCCCAGCTCTGGTGTCAAAGCGCGAGTCATCCCCAAGCTGGTTACCTCAGCAGTCCTGTCAGAGCGGCATGGGAGAGAAACCCCACCGGCTGGGCTGGGTGGGCACTCACCCCACACTCAGGGCTCACACCGACACTAATTCTCTGTCTTGCCTTTTGCTGCTTTTCTCCTGGTCATTAGGGCTCATCTTCTTATCTCTCCTGACCTCCTGAGCCCATCCATGTGCTAGTGCAAACACCCGTCAGTGGGAACACACACGTGTATAAAAACGTGGCCGTGCAGGTGCACTGTCACATGCAGAGGCACACATGACCCAGCACACAAACACACGTGCATGTGCTCAAGAAACAGTGTGCACACAGAACACACACTAACACAGGCAAATGTCCCTGTCCCTGTGGCTGCACAATACTCAGCCCCACAGCGTATGTGTCTCCCTGGGGCACACACCCGCACGCCCCGAGCACTGCTCAGCCCCACACACACAGGGAGCCCCCATGTATCGACAGCCCACCAGCAGCCACACATGCAGACGCACGCCGGCAGCCACCCGTGCGAGCGCAGAGCACCCTGCATGCACTCACACGCACGCACGCTCTCAGAACAAGCCCGCGTGCCAGGAGCGGTTTATTCTGCAGCTTGGAGTGAGGAGACAGTGGGCTCCCAGCCGGACCCTGCAGACAGACTTGGCAGCAGGGACAGACACACTCCCCATCCCACCAAAGAGCCCCTCTTTACCCCCAGCCCATCTGCACCTCACACCTTAAGGCAAAAAGAGCACCGGGGAGTGTCTCATCGGAGCTGGCGTCCCAGCGGAGTGTGTGTGCCGGGCAGGGGATCTCTCCCTCTCCCTCTCTCTCTTCCACTCGCATCTTTTCATGAACTCTATTTCTCTTTCCTTTCTGAAAACAACTGAGCTGTAAATACTGTTTAACCTTCTTCCCCCCTTCCCCCCTCCCCTCCGCACTATAAAAACACAAATATGCCATAACTCAGCTGGCTCAGCCGCCGCGCCTCCAACATGCCCTGCTCCAGGCCTCTCAGGAAGGTCATAACAAACGACTTTCCGATTCAGTGCTCCTGAAATAATTTTGTGTATTAAAACCTGAATCTGCACTTTCTGGACCGAAAGCCTCTCTTAATTATGGCAAGCGTCCTTGGGATGGACAGTGATCCTTCACTACAGCACCGCTAACCAACCGGAGAGGCAGCCGGCTCCGGCTCCCCACCACCACCTCCTCCTGCTGCCCCCTCCCA
>NW_010426721.1:0-880 GCF_000710305.1 Buceros rhinoceros silvestris | reverse complement strand
ACCCACGGCCCCCCTTGCTCCCTCGCCCCCCCGCCTTCCCTTTGCCCAATCTGTTTTCAAAGTGTGTCTGTCCTTTATTAAATTGTTTTCTTTTCCACATTATCAGTTGCCATGGAGACCTCATCTCTTGGATTATTTGAATTTCATTATATCTATTGATTTGGGAGCATTTCATCTTTTTTATTGTTTTTCTGTCAATTTTCAAAACGAATAACCATCTAATTTGCGTCAGTGCTGATTATGTTTGTCCCTCAATAGAGGTCGGCAGCTGCGTCGGGGAAACAAATCAATGGGAAACCATCATAAACCTCCCCAGTACAATCTCCAGGATATGTGGGTGACATTCCACGCCTGCGAGAAACACTCATCATATCCAAACTTCTCTCTTTCTTTTCTTTTTTCTTCTCCCCTCTTTCTCTTTTTTTTATTTCCCCCTTGTAGCTAGCTCTGCTGGCCAGTGGCGGGTCACATTTAAAATCATATTTATTTCACTCACATCCATGTACAATTTTGGACACATCACATTTTCAGACAGGGAGGGGACGGGGTGAGAGGAGGGGGAAGGAATTTTTTTTTTTTTGGTCGGAAAGAAGGGAAGAGAAGGATGACAAGGGAAAGAAAAAGAGGAAAAGTGGATCGGGATTGCAAATTGCTTACTATGTTTTTTTTTTAAATAATTTATGCAATTTTAAGCATTTATGTATAAATTTTTTAATAAGCCCCCCTGGAGCAAAATAGCCATTAACATCCCGACGTCCTTCTGTCCAATGGGCTCATGTGCAGGATCAATTTCCGAGAGTACTTTCCTTTTTTTTATGACATGATAAAATGCTTTTAAAGCAACTTACACAAATATGGAAATTTTTTTCCCCTCCTCTTT
>NW_010426720.1:0-236 GCF_000710305.1 Buceros rhinoceros silvestris | reverse complement strand
TGGCTGACGGAGTAGTCCTCGATGCCCAGCACGTCCACCACCTGCTCCATCTTGCTGAAGACCTGCGCCAGCGAGATCTGCTCTGACTTCAGCTGGTACTGGGCCTTGGTGTGGTGCCGCTCCTGCGGGGGACACGGAGGTGACCCCCGAGCCCTCCTGCCCAGACCCCCTCCCGCCACCCTGCGGAGGGTCCCACAGCACTGTCCCTTGGGGGTAAGGCTGCTTGCACCCCGAGC
>NW_010426719.1:34360-41551 GCF_000710305.1 Buceros rhinoceros silvestris | reverse complement strand
CTGGAACCCCCGCGAGGCTCCTCTGCGGGACTCAGGGCGGCTGCTTCCCCTGCAGCGTGCTTTCCCTTGGGTTGTTTTCGCCATTCCCCCCGAAGGTGCAGCCGGTGAGGAGGCTGACGCCTCTTGGCGCAGCAGGTCTGATTTCATCCCCGTGGCAGCTGTTTATGCTGCTGTCTGGTAACTATTCATTGGCTTGATTTATGTATTACTTCCAGTAAGTCATTCTTGTCCAGGACATTCTGGAAATTTCCACTAGCCGCTGAGGCCTCTGCGATGCACTCTCATATGCTCCTCGCCTGATTTGGCTGCCAGAAGAAGTGAGCTCTGACCCTGTGTGGCCAGGCCAGGCAGCCATCCTCCCCTGCTTCAGAAATGCCTCTTTTTTTTGCTCGGCGCCTGTTTCTGATCCCTCTGGATCACAGCACTACTGGGTCCTGGGAGAAGCCCCGGGAGTTCGAGTGACCCAAAGGATCTGGGTGCTCCTGTCAGTAGCAAAAGGCATGTCACAGGAGGGACAACTCCTCGTGAGAGGCGATTCCTATGCCTTGCAGGAGCTGGAAGAATCCTGCCTGGGGCTCGTCTGACCCTGCTCTGGCTCTTCACACCCTTTCCTCCCTCACCCTGCTTCTTTCATTTTTTCCCCTTTTTCTCCTATTGCTCCTATTGCTCCTATTCTCCTATTGCTTTTTTCTCCTATTGCTTTGGAGCATTGAGTCCTGGTACCTGGGATGGGTGCTGCCGTGGGGCTGCAGCCTGGGGAACACCGTGCCGGAGCCAGTCCAGTGCCGGTGCCGCCTGGCATCCTCATTCCCACCTAACCCAGTCCACTGTCTTGCAAACGGCCGGTACGGGCAGCTTAAGGAAGAAGCAGAGAGGGGATGCCCAGCCCAGCCGCAGCTCCCTGGAGCTTCATCCCCACAGTGGTGGGCAGCGAGTGCTGGTGCCTCCAGGTCCATCACCCACGGGGGTGTGTGAAGTGGCACGTGGGTGCCGGCCTTGTGAGCAGGGCAAAGGGTGTGAACCAGCACCCAGAGCAAGGGAGAAGGAAAGTTCAGGCTGGTCGTGGAAAGTCTGGGCTGATCATGCTGAAACAAAACAAAATAAGAACAACTTTGGGTTTGAAAATACAGTTTGAAGCAACTGTTTTAAATCCTCCTCTTCCCGACTAGAGCCGAGCCCGCTTAGATTAACGAAGATCCCCTTTGTTTTAACGCTTTGGCATGATTAGCGAGTGCAGCCCGTGGCCTGTTTATGCTTCTGTTCCCATGTGGGAAAAGCCGGCCAGGCAGGCAGCGATGCAGGGGGTTCCCTGCTGAGGGGGTTTGGAAGGAGCAGCCTGGGAGGGCAAGTGAAGGGGAGAAGGTGACGCTTGGCAGCGCATCGTGCCGGGGACTCGACCCCGGCTCCGGGCAGGCAGCATGGTCTCCTCTGAATCTCCCTCCGCCATGGTTGGGCTCTGTGCAGATTCAGGGGATTTGTAATGTTGGAGGGAGGCAGTGGACGGGAGGCTGCTCCGCAGATGGGTTCGAAGGCGCAGCGTGCCCGCCTTGCCTGGCTAATTGAATTACAGCCTTTAACTGGAACCACCTGCAGTTCTGCAGAAAGACAAAGGCCGTGGAGGTCCCCAGCACAGCCTCCAGCAGGACCATGCTGCTGCTTGAGCTCCCCCGGCTCCTCACATGCCATCCCAGCGCTAACAAAATGGGCGTGTGTTTGCTGTCTTGTCTCCCTTGTTCTCTTAGTGTTTCCATTAGGCTCCTGAAGGTAGTTGGACTTCGACATGGTTTGTTAGTGTTTCCAAGCAGGGAGCCTTGCAGAGGTGAAGGAGCTGTCCCTGCACCTTCTCCTGCCTCCCTGCAGAGATCCCGTTGCATGTTCATGTCCCGCAGAGGCAGGGGCAGCACGTGAATGGGGTCGGTGAGTGCTCAGACCTCCCTCTCAGAGGGTCTTGTGCTGTTTGCAAATGGTATGAGGCCGTTTTTCTTCTCCTACCACAAAATAATCCGCTGGATGACTGGTAATGTTCCAGTAGATCGGCTCCTTCCTCCTCCTCGAGTCTGCAGCACGTGACACCAGCCGCGCAGCAGCAGCACGGTGAGAGCCGTCAAAGGCAGCTGGGGTAAGGATGATGCTGTGAGCGCGGTCCCTTGTCCTCCTGACGTGTGGTGAGGGGGATCCTTCCTACCACCAAGCCCTCCTGCAGGAGACAGCGTGTGCTCCAGGAGCAGCTCTGGCGGGACGCAGCGGGTCCTTGTGAGCCATTTGCACTTCGGAGCCGGAGGCGTCAAAGCCTCTTGGGGCAGCAGCAACACCTTTGTTCGAGGAGCTGGTGATGCTCTCCACAGAGCAGGAGCTGCTGGGAGAGAAGGTGATGGTGGGGGCACGGTGCTGGTGGGGACACGGTGCTGGTGGGTATGCGGCTTCCTGGGGTCATGGCCCCGGGAGCAGCGGGTGCAGCATGCGAAGCACGAGGCTGGGTGCGTGCCCTCCCCCTCACCAGCTCTGGTCTCCTCTCACTCTTCTGGTTTTGTTTTTAATATGAGATTCTGCAGAATTTAAAAACCAGACCACAAAAAACTCTGTAGGTGTTCGCCATGGTTTTTTTGGGCTTGGCTTCCTGTAATGTGTAAATTAGCAGAAGTTTTGTTCTGCTTCTGCAGCTGAACTTTTAACCTCCTGGACTGTCAGTAGTGGAGCTGTTTGCGTGTTCCGGTAGCTTTTTCTGCCATGCTTCTCCAAAAGCCCTCATGTTTTCTGAAGGCTCCCCGGTTCTGAGCTGAAGAGGAATGCCCCTCAGGGACTGCGCCATCTCTGTGCCAGTTCTCCTGACAAGATGGGTGTCTGATGAAGATACAGTCCTTGCACCTTCCTCACGCGTAAGAGTGACATCTCCAGATACGATAAGGGGTGGCTTCAATTAGACTGAAGCTCACATCACCAGTGCTGGCCAGAGCAGCCACGCAGGAGCACGGTCTGGGCTGGGTTTGCTCGGGAGTGTCTGGGGTTGAACATCTCTGCCGAGCTCCCGCCGGCCAGCGGGATCTCCAGGAGAAGCACCAGGCGTTTTGCGTTACCCAGGTGTGAATTCCTGTGGGCCTGTGTTTGAACGTTGTGTGTGTTCGATAGAGGCTGTTGGTAGCACATAATTATCTGGATTCTTTTTAATTGTTTATCACAGTGAAACTGGAACTGTGTGCAGAAACAGATTGGATCTAGAGCAAGCAAAAGATTTCCAATAAAGAGCTGGCGTCTCTCCCTGGTGGTGTCTGCTGCGTCCCCGCAGACAGCATGGGACTGGGACATCTTAATGGGTGAGAGCTGCTCTGCATTGCTCTTTACCCTGAACAGAGCCAGCGCCAAACCCAATTCAGTTGTACAGATTTAAATCAAATCTTCTTTCAACAGAAGGAAAGAGAATAAAAGTCACCAGCGCCAAGATGTCTTTGTTTTCCCCAGGGTGCTGGGAGCGAGCTCCAGCCCACCCTGGACCTGTCTCCTCTGTCCATCTTCAATGATTCCACCACGTGTTCACACTTAGAAGCATAAATTTTTAAAAACCTCTTCTGCTGTCAGGTGTGAAAGGCGCAGGACAGAGGGTATGGAACCTGCTGGTTGGGGCTGGGAGGGCTGGAAGGCTCCGGGAGCTGGAGAACACCTGAATGCAATCTCAGCTTCCGTGTCGAAAACCCTGGCGATGCTGGTGCCCAGGCAGGGCAAGGAGCTGGTTCCTGTGGGATGCTCTCTGGCTTGGTGGCGGTGCCAGGTGGGCCAGGGCTGAGATGAGGTTGCTGGTTCTGCTTTCCAGGGGCTTCATGTGTGTGTGTGCGTACGTACGAGTGCGCGTGGGGCACAGGAGTCAGGCAAGGGCTTTCTTGGCTCCTGCTCCCATGATCTAACTCACCCCACCAAGGGAGGTGGCAGGAGGATCCGGCCTAGGGCTGCACTGCCCTGCTGTGAGGCTGGGGATTAGCAGGCTCTTATTCCATTAAATTAAATCATTACTGTACTCTTCTAATCTAGTCCCCTGCAAGTTTGCGGCAATTTGATGGTTATCTAGTGCCAGGAGAAGCAGGAAGGGCATTGTGGGGTGAGTGGGTTTGCCCACCTGTGTGGCAGAGCACACAAAACCTGGGTGGCATTATTTTTCCAATCGTTGTTCCACTTGTTCCTTGTTCCACGGACAAAGACAGGACAAGCGTTTTATCTGTTGTTGTTAACAATGACTTTATTCTGCAAAGCTGTTTTTTCTGTATTCCCTTAACAATTTTTTTTAAGCGTTCGATGTTTTGGAGGGAAGGGCACTAACCTGGCGTTTGTGGAGCGAATGGGCTCCAAAATCCCTCTGAGGTGGAAGGAAGCAAGTCAAAAAACCTGCGTGGTTGCTCTGCCCTGTGGCCGATGTGCTTGCATGAATATAGGGGTGTACACGAGGGTGACTCCTGCTCATCCCCTTGTGACCCATCATCAGCTGGGGATGGCTTCCCGTGCCGCCCCGGGGAGCAGTGGGAGCTGCCCTTGCTAAACCCAGTGCCGGTTCTGGCTGGGATGCTGTCCAGGAGCCCATGAGCTTCGGCGGTTTCCCGTCTGTCAGGTAGGCTTCGGCACGCCGCTTGCCATCGCAATGGCTCTTTCAGAGCATTTCTGGTGACGTACACTGGCTCCTTCAGGCTTTTGTTGCCCCACTGGCTCTGTAGGTGTTCTTACTGCAGGGTGATTTCTGTTTTCAGAGGAAAAATGGAAAGTGGGGGCTTTGCTGGGGGCCGGTGGTGCTGGTGCATGGGCTGACTCTCGCAGGGCTGCAGGCGCAGCCTGGAGCTGGCCAGAGCCCCACTGCAGCACGAGCCACTGCTGTCGCTAGTGGGTAAAATAACGGATATTATTGCACAGAGGGAAGAGGTCACTGGACCTCTTCCAGAGGGAAGTCGTAGCTGAGTGCTGTGCTTGCACGAAGGGCAGAAGCGTGAGGCCCGGCTGAGGATAGGGGCATTGCGATCACCTCCTGTGGCCTCTCGGATGTGAGCAGGGAAGGTGCCGTGGCGCTGGTGTTTGGCCGGAGCAGGGGTGGGTGGCACATCCTCTGCGGTGCCCAACGTGCTGTCCCGTGGGCTGCCAGTCTCAAACAGGGCATTGCCACTGCGGGGTGGCAGTGGCCCAGGGGGCAGACCCCGTTCCAGCTCAGCCCCAGGGGATGTTTGAGGGTGAGTCCCCTTTTCCTGGCCGTATTTCTGCAGGTGGAAACCATGGTGATGTTTTCACATCAGCTCAGCCCCCTGAGTTCTTCTGCTGAGCTCAGCCTGCCCAGAGCCAGAGAGGGTGGCTTTGGAAAGCGAAGTGGCTTCTCTGGAAAGCCTGAACCCGAGGAGCGCTGCAGCACCATGTGTGTTTTCCTTCAAGTCACAGCACGTATGGTATTCACACCACTGGGCTTCCCGATACTGAACTTCACATCTGGCCTCTGCATCTGGGTGATATGAGTGCTTTGGGTTTTTTTTTTCCCAGGGAGTGAACCCAAGCATCCAGCTGTGGCCAGATTGACCTGGGAGAAAAGGAGAGTCTTGCTGGAGCAAGTCAATCCGCCCAGAAACGGTGCAGGTGCATGTTTTGTCCCAGCTGAGCAGGGAAACCCGAGAGCAATGCATCTGCTCGCTGAAAACCCCCTTAATTCTTGACGTTGCATCTGAAGGTTCTGTCAGCTGCGTTCAGAAAGTTTCTCCTTGTCTTGGCGGGGAGGTTTTGTATTTCCCTGGTGATCTGTCCTCCTTTTGGATCTGCTGGCCTCCAGCTGCATTCCTCAGTACTTGGCTCTTGCCGCTCCTCGCTTGAGCCGCGGTGCTGTCGCAGTTGCGATGCTGTGAGTCTCTGCAACCCGCAGCAGCCTGGCCTGATGTTGCAGCCCCTGCTCCCAGCCCTGTTCCTGGGTGCTGAGAACACGTGGTGGCTGAGCCAGCCAGCGAGCTCGTCCTCCCGTGGCTCCAGATCTTGCAGAGCTCCCCTCATCCAAGAGCAGCCCAGAAGAGCACAGACATATCCCGAGCCTTAACAGGACGGGATGAGTTACCGTTATGTGGTTTGTAGGGTTAGTTTCTGTGTGTGCATGTGCCCCGGCTAGGAAGGTGAAGCAGAGCTGGTTGTGCTCTCCGGTTCTCCAGTTCTCCGCTCCTCACTGCTGCTCATGGCAGCAGAGCTGTCTGCCAGAGGCCACCACGCATCCATCGCCCTGTCACCTCTTCCTGTTGCGGTTCCTGAGGAGCCATTTCTGTCCCGTTGGGGTTGTTCCAGTGTGTCCCCGGCTGCCCAGGGCAGTGGTGGAGTCCCCATCCCTGGAGGGGTTTCCCAGCCGTGTGGAGGTGCTGCTGAGGGACAGGGGTCAGGGGGGACCTGGCAGTGCTGGGGAATGGGGGGACTCGAGGAGCTGAAGGGGCTTTTCTACTTCAACTGTTCTCTGGCTCTATGTGCCTTTTAGGAGCGATTATCCAGATGTTCCGTTGACCAATTCAGCTACCTGGGACACCAGCGGTTAGTGCTGTGGTGGCATTTCTTTATAACGTGCCGCAGCCTCTTTGGTTCCCTCCCTGTCAGCAACAGAGGGCACTTTGTTTACAAGAACACCTGAGGAGGAATGTCTGTGCAGTCGGGTTAGAAAGGGCAGGCCAGTCGCCCGCAAATCCTTCGAACGCCTTGATGTAACTGCCTGTTTCTGGTGGGATAGCAGTGGAATATCCTTCCAGTATCTGCTGTAAGCTGAAGAGTGGCAACCCTCCTTTTGCTGGGAGAGGTTGGACTGGATGGTCCTTGAGGTCCCTTACAACCTGGGCTTCTGCGGCTCTCTGCTTCTATTTCCAGTCTTCTCTGTTCCTGATCTCACAGGAGAGGAGATACAGAGGAAATATCACATTTGGTATTTCAAAAATCTCCTTTTAGTAGCTTGGAATATTTTCATGATTATTGTTAGTTGTCTTACTTTAAAACTTGAGCTGACCCGTTTGCTTTTAGCAAAACTCAGTCTCCTCCGGTCTGGGCCAGCCCAGCTCCTCGCCCAGCTCCTCGCCCAGCTCTCCGCCCACACGCTCATCAGCCGCAGCGCGATCAAACTCCGTAATGTGCAGGGATGACTTGAATGCACCGAGGAACATTTCCCAGATCTCATTAGACTTCATCCGATAAACACCTCCGGCTGTGTGCGCTAGCAGC
>NW_010426719.1:32584-34286 GCF_000710305.1 Buceros rhinoceros silvestris | reverse complement strand
GGCGCCCGCCCCCCCGCCTGCCTCTGTCCGGCAGCGCGATCCGAATTAAATGGCTGGGAATGGGGGGAGCTGGGGGAGAGGGATGCGGGCTGCAGGGGGTCTCCAGAACAAA
This sequence comes from Buceros rhinoceros silvestris, assembly GCF_000710305.1. NCBI lineage: Eukaryota > Metazoa > Chordata > Aves > Bucerotiformes > Bucerotidae > Buceros > Buceros rhinoceros. The sequence goes on along the minus strand of NW_010426719.1, from coordinate 34,174 downwards.
GCCCCGCAGCCCGGCGGAGCCTCTCCCCCACGCAGGGAGCTGTGTTCCCCCACGCAGGATTGTCTTTGTGAGGACTCGGTGGGGACATGGCGGTGGCCTTGGTGGGGTCTTGCTGGCGTGGGTTAGTGTGGCTTCTCCACACTGGTGGATCCATAGGTGCTGCGGTGGTGCTCTCTGCGTTCGCTGAGCTCGTTATCTTCCTTTCGTGTCCAGAGTCAAACACAAGTGTGTAAGTGGGAACAAACTACCTAGAGCAGCCCAAATAATTTGGGGGATTGCTGGCGCTCGGCATGACTGGCTTTTCAGGTCCAGTGGAAGCTCTGGTGGTGGTGCCAGCCCTGCACACATTCTTACCTGCAGCGGTGTGAGCTGGCTGCGTTATCTTCCATCCCGTACAGCCCCGGCAGGTCTGCCGCAACAAGCACTTTCTTTTCAAAGGGTTGTCCCAGGCACGGAAATAGAAACACTCCAGACTTTGCCTTTGTTCCCTTTTTTGTTTTCTCAGAGATTTTTCTCTGACTCAGGGCAGATGTTTGCACTAACAACAACGTTCTTTGGCTGAGGTTTATATACATGTACTTTATATATAAAATACACACACAGAGTGATTCCAGGAACAGAATGCAGTTGTTCTTGGGGAGCAGAGCCATGGCATCTCCTGGAGCTGCCCGGGGAGGTGTGTGACGGCTGCTCCCGGCGCGGATTGGAGCATTGTGTCCCTGAGGTGACAGCTTGGACCAGCAGGACCCTGCCCACCAGTACTAGATAATCCCACTGGTGCCATTTCACAGCCTAGACATCTCAGGTTGGTCCACTTGTTGTCACCCTTGGCTCTGCGCGTGGTGCTGGGCTGGGGCTGGGTCTCCCCTGTGTTACTGGGAGGAGTGGGCAGCTCCCACGTGCTTTCTGCACCTCTCCCACAATACAGGTTTCTCGGTAGGTCGCAGACAAAGCGAACTGAGTTCTTTAATAGGATTTCTGTGAAAATAAATACGAGGTGTTGACCAGGCTGCAGAAATTTAAATCATTAATGTCTGTAAAATAAAAGAGGCTGGTGCAGCACTTCCCCCCGGCTCCGCTGCATTTCTCCTCCATTGCACCTTGGTGCTCATTGCAAGCCAGCGCAACACAGGAATATTTACTGTTCCCTCTCTGCTTTCTCTGCACTGAAGCTTGACTACCAATTACTCTGTATTAAATTATGTTTGGTCATGCCGGTGATTATACAGTATCCAGGCAACCCAGGCATAATCTAATATAGCACACAACACGGATTTACTCCGCTCCCATTCTCTGTTTTTCTGAAAGTGAATGTAAAGCGAGGGGGTGTCTGCAGCCCGTCCAGCTGCAGGGACAGAGCTCCCATGGAGCCCTCGGCTCCTGGCCTGGGGCATCCCTGCAAGTGGCAGCGCTCGGTCTCCAGCACCTTTGGCCAAGTGCTTGCCATGGACATCTCTGGGTTTGCTCCAAGTGGGTCAGGGCTTGCGGCACAAGCCCTTTGCAGGGCTGCTTGTCAGTGATGAGTGCAGATACTCCCAAACTGAGGGGTTCCACAGTCTGTCCCATGCTGCCTGGCCGATCTCCTGCTGA
>NW_010426719.1:23077-32517 GCF_000710305.1 Buceros rhinoceros silvestris | reverse complement strand
TCCATGGCTGCCTGGCCGATCTCCTGCGGAACCCGGAGACACGGAGGAACCATTGTGTGCTGTGAGGAGGAGGAGGAACAGCCCAGAGGCCAAGGGTCAGTGGTAGTCTGGCATGTTGCAAGCATCAAGCAGGAGTTGAGAGGTTCTTCTGCACAGCTCTCCATTAGTTGTTGCTTCCCACCTCCTGCTTGTGCTGGAAATGACTTCTGCAAAGCGTGGGCGGAGAGCTGAAGAAGGACCCATCTAAATTAATAGTAGAGCAATTGCTTTCAGAGTGCGCTGAGGGCCAGAAAGAAATAGCAGGTTAAGAGGAAAACACCACGAATACTTGGAAACCTTCTAAAAAGTGGCTCAGGAATGGCACTAACAATGCCTGCCAAAAAGCACCAACGTTAAGCAGGCTTTGGGATGAGAACACCCCATCTTCAGAAACAGCGGCATTATCTTCTATCACAAAGGATGATGAAGAGGTATAATTTATAGTGAATTATCACGCGGATGATGGATGTGGAATTTGAGGGATGCGAAAGGTGAATCATGTTTTGGAGCATAGCTTTGGTGACCAAGCATTGTCTGGAACAGTACCCGTGGGACAGATCAGAACGTCATGTGCCACCCGGTTCATTCCAGAAAGGAGCCAGACCCGCGCAGCTGCAGAATGACTTCCCCAAGTCACAAAGCCACAGCAAACGGGGTGAAGAGGAGTTTGGTGCCGACTGCGGGAGGGAGGCGAGGGCCAACAGTCATGTCTGGGCGCGTGGGCATCCCTCGGGCGAAGGGCAGAGCCAGGTCTGCGGCTGGTGCTGCAGGACCGTCTCCTGGCTGGGAAGCCGTTGATAGTTTAATCTGGACTAATGAGCAGGAGCGGGCACAGCTGCCTGAGCCGTAATGAGTCAGTGACAACGCCGTTTATTAGAGTGATGTATGACATGGTAACGATAATGAGAAATGGAGGGACCTAATTTGGTAAGAATTAGATCAATTCCGCTGTTTTTTTTATAAATGAACATTGTTTTACTAACCACAGATGATCATGAAAATGATTATTTTATTAGGTCTTTTCAAAACTCTCTGAGTTACAGCTGCGTTTTTCAAAATGCAAATAGGAGCATGTAAACATGTCTCTGCAATCCAGATGTTGCAGCAATATAAAAATATCACTGGCATTTGAAAATGTCTTGATGAGGAGGTGGGTTGAGCGGGGGGAAAGCTGTGAATCCCCGCGTCAGTAGGAGGGCTTTTCCTCTAAGTAAGGAAGATTTTTCCCAAGTAACGATTTGTTTGCTATTGGACGTCTTCTGCCTTTCTCTCCTCCGTGCGGTTGTGACCCCCCAAAGAAGGCTGTCTTCTCCCCTGCCCTGCTCGGGGCTGTGCCGGCGTTCCGGAGTGCGCAGCTCGCCCAGCCCAGCTCCCGCAGCACTCCAGTTTACCGACACGGGAGACTTCTCAGACACTGGTGATAAAATATTCAGAACTTCCTGACAACGTGGGAAGTTACGGGTAAAAGGAAGGTCCCACAAGCAACCAAGGGACTTTTGCCAGGAGCTCTGTACCTTTGAAGTTGTAACCCAAGCCCAGACGTGGTGGAGGTGACACCTCTGCACTTTCGCCAGGGATGTAACATGCACCGGGGGTGAGACGTCTTGCCTGGGTGGTAAATAGGGCTGAAGTTGCTGCTGGGGGGGAGCTAAGCCAGCAGTCCTGAGCCCCTGAGCACCCCTCGGTGATGAAGTCCTCTTCTGCTGCCTGAGGAGCTGTTTGTAGGGATGAGGAATGAAGAGTTCTTTGCTGGATCAAGTGAGATTTGGATGGGAAAGGATGGAAAGCATCTTCTCTTCTAAGCCAGCCCTAGCTTACGCTGTGCTGCAATAAGCGAAGCATGCACATAAATGAAGACTGTGGAATCTTGGCCCCGAGATCAATGGCAATAACTTTTTGGGACAATCCAGCAAGATCTGAGCCTCAGCCTCACTTTGTGTTGGCCTAGTACATTCGTCCAGGGAAAACAGGAAAGAAAGAGTGAAGGGAAAGACACTTAAAAACCCCCTTAAGCTGAAATTGTGATTGCACTGACTGAAGTCATTGACTTTCCTGGTTGAAGAGGTCAGGAGGAAACCACAAGAAAGACTGGTGGAGACGGGGCTGTAGGGCTTCCACTGCAGGTCCTCCCTGTGTCACCCACCCATGTGTCACAGAATCACAGAATCGCAGAACAATCTGCTTGGAAGAGAGCTTTAAGGTCATTGAGCCCAACCACTCCCCCTGCGCTGCCAGAGTCCCTAGACCATGTCCCTCAGCGCCACCTCCACACGTCTGTCAAACCCCTCCAGGGATGGGGACTCCACCACCGCCCTGGGCAGCCTGTTCCAAGGCTTCACAACCCTCTCTGTAAAGAAATGTGTTGTCGCGATATGTGTCGTCCTGTGGCTCCAGCACGTGACTCAGCCAGACTCCGCGGTACCCGGCGAGGTTGTTCTGTGCCTCAACCAGGCGTTTGCCACAGAGCAGCTGAACACCACCCGGGTCCCCTGGTCCCTAGACACAGCCCAGGACCGCCAGGCTGCATCCCACACTGCTGCCTGCCCTCAGCGCTCGGCAGCAGGGCTCTCTGGGGCTGAGCCGTAGCAGACGATGTGCCCTGTTACGGCTCCTGATGCTTTGTACCACTAAGACCAAGGGCCAGACTGGCGCTGCTCCAGAGTAACGCCCCCAGACACACACTGGGCAGGGTGCCGGGTCCTCAGCGTGAGCTGTTTCACTTTGCTGATCTGCTCCCACTGGGCTGCAATATTTGCCAATATAAAAATAGATGGAGGCAACAGGGAGGAAGGCTTGAGCGTCAGTGGGTGCCCTGGAGAGCGGGTATCCGTGTTGGGCAGATTCCTCCGTGGGGAGGAGAAGGGCGCGTGTGCGTGCACATAGTCCGGGGGTAGATCCCAGCCTTTGCCTTCCAGCCTGTCCTAGTTGGGCTGGATGGGGCTGACCTCGGTGCAGCAAAAGCTGAAATGGGTGAGAAGGAATTGGGTTTTGGAACATATTAGGTCACTCGTTCAGCTGGAGAGCAGCATGTGTCAGAAGTCCAACAATTTGTTTTTAGAAGAGTTTTAGGCATTAGTGATTCAAGATGTTTTCCTGGGAGTGGTTTGCAACATGAGACTGAGTGGCTGGCGTAGTGTTGGGGTTTTGTGGGATTAGTCAATTCACTGAGGCTGAAAGGTCTTTAGGAACACAATGGTTAAATTTGTACTTTTCCACATGGCTGAGCCTTCAAGGAGCTCACCAGGAGTGTAAAAAATGTAAACAGTGTTGTAAGCTTTGTGCCAGCCGTGAGGCGGGGAGGGGGTTTCTGTGCGGAGCAGTTCTATCATCTGCTATTTTTTTTATTTTCCTTTTCTTTTTTTCCAGAGTCGCAAATAATCACAAGCAGAACCTGATGACTGTTGCTAATCTGGGTGTGGTATTTGGGCCAACACTGCTTCGACCTCAAGAGGAAACAGTCGCTGCCATAATGGACATCAAGTTTCAGAACATCGTAATTGAAATTTTAATAGAAAACCACGAGAAGGTAACGGCATCACTTTCTTCTTTCAGCGCAAGTAATTTATGAAAACAAATTGGTCTCTCTTTACAAACTGCAGCCCCCTCTCCCAGGGCCCCCCTTGCTCCCCGTGGCCAGCGGCACTGGCAGAAGTGGGGTTGTGCCGGGGCGGGCAGTGGCTGGTACCCCCCAGGTGCTCAGGATGTGGCGTGGAGGCTCCCAAACCGGGCTGTGGTTGCGTAACCAGTGCTGCTGGTAACCAGCCTTGTTTACGGTCACTCCAGCGTGAGTCGTGTCCGTGTCTCCAGCGCAGAAATCCCCCGTTCTTGTCCCTTTCCATTGCTCAACAGGAACTCGTCCGGGGAGGTGAGCGCTAGAAGAAACCAGCGGGGTACATACGCCTAGCCTGGCGTCCCGCTTCTCTGGCCAAATCTGGGTTTATTCAAGTACTGCCTTTACCCACAACGCTCATCTCCTGAATAACGGTGTGTTGGTGTTTGTTGGCCGTAAGGATGTTCTGGTCTGTCAGCGGGGTACATACGCCTAGCCTGGCGTCCCGCTTCTCTGGCCAAATCTGGGTTTATTCAAGTACTGCCTTTACCCACAACGCTCATCTCCTGAATAACGGTGTGTTGGTGTTTGTTGGCCGTAAGGATGTTCTGGTCTGTCAGCGGAGCCTGCTGGCTGTCCCTCCCTGCTGGCTGTGTAGCGTGGCTGCCTGCAAACGACAGCGCTCAGAAAATGCCCTTTTCTTCCAAAGTCAAACAGTTCCCTGAATATGACCTTTCGTTTGTCTGGTTTGGGTTGGAAAGAAATAACTAATGTATACATTCTGGCTGCGAAGGAAGAAGCAGAGGCAGGCTTGGCCCTGGCTCTGCAGGGGAACACCGTGGCTCTGGCTTGGGGCTTCGCTTGTAGACATCTCAAAGGGTTCCGTGCAGCTTCAGGTGCAAGGCTGAGCCTCTGGTGTGTGCGGCGTGGGCAGCGGTCCCGGGGCACGTCCGTGTGGGGCTGCAAAGGGGCATAAATGTGCAGCCAGCGGGGACAGGGAGACGGTGACCGTTGCTGTATGTTCTTGGTGAAATTGCTTCCATGGGCACATAAAGGCCCGTATTTGTTTAGGACGGAGAAGCTGTCTTCTTCTCCTCTGCCTGGAAGGTAATGGTAGTGATGGCTTAATTCCGAGCTGCTGCACAGGGCAGGGTGCGAGCAGCGGTGATGAACCTGCAGCTGTGAGCAAAGCCCAGCTCCCCCAGTCATGGTCCTGCAGGGAGGATCTGGCACGAAACCTCCTGTTAGCCTTCAGTGGTCACCTCTGTCCGTCACCCCCATGGTGGTGCAAGGGAGCACTCACCACCTCTCCCTGGTGGTGACGAGCTCCTTGGCTGTGCCGCCGGCGTCACAAGCAGCACAGCGTCACTGTCAGCGTGTTTTATCTCCGTTCCCCTCGCTGTGCTTTATGGAGTCCTTCCCTCGCAGGCCCTTATGGAAACATGTCTTTAGACGCTGATTTTTTTCTGCCTGAACCGAGTCTCTCATGCCAGCTAAGCCCTCCATCAGCTGGCATCAGTGGAGGAATCGATCTCCATTTCAGCAGTGATCGTGTCTAGGTGGGATTGTGGCTCATCTCCGCTCATCAGCCAAATTACAGCTCCTACCCCAGGGCATCCTGGTGCTTCGATGTTCCCCCTCCTTCGGAGTAATTTATGGCACCAGCAGAAGGGTGAATGTGCAAGTTGGTTACGTACACTTGTCGCCAGTTAATGCTGCGGGTCGGTGTCCCTGGTGCCCGAGGCGCTGGGGTGCAGCGAGGGCTGGAGTGGCAGGGTGCTGAGCTGCCCCTGCAGGGGCCGGGGCTGTCTGCAGCTGCCACTTCACAGGAGGATGCTGCGAGCAAAACTCCTGTCACCCCATGTCCCCATTTCTTCAGGGCTCTCAGGAGCCCCCTGGGGGGGCCGGGGCTGTCTGCAGCTGCCACTTCACCGGAGGATGCTGCGAGCAAAACTCCTGTCACCCCATGTCCCCATTTCTTCAGGGCTCTCAGGAAAAGATCCTGGGAAGGAGGGAAACAGGAAGAGGTGACTCTGGGAGAGGAAAATCTCTTCAATGCAGCCTTAGTGCCGGTTCAGCTCCCGCTTTAGGACTGTTTTGTTCCAGTTTATTTCTTGATTTGAATTGATTCGAGCTCTTCGAAGGCTCCCCGCAGGAGCTGCCGTAGGTGATTAGCAATATGCAAGTTGCCTGCGCTTGTGCTGCTGGTGCTTTATATTGTTTTACACCAGCAACTCCCAGGCGCTGTTTATGATTAAGTACATTCGCAGGGAAAATGTGCTGGCCTGGAATGGTTCCTGGCCATCGGCAGCTCTCTGCCCTCACAGGCTGTTTCCGCCAGGTAGGTGGAGTGCCTCTCCCCTCAAAATTGCTGTTGTCGTTGTGTAACCAAAAAATAAAAGCAAGCTTGGTGATGACATCTCTTGGTCTGAATGCCTGCTGGCAGCTTGTTTACACGGTTGCTTCCATAGGCTGTCTGACTGCCAGGGCAGTGGAGAGGCTCTCAGGGGAGTTGGTCAGCGTTCCCTGCATTTGCAGTCACCCCATGAGATTTGGTTCATCTTCCACCTGAGATTTCCCTGGGGAAGAAGGTGCCTGGCAATGTCCCCCCGTGGAACCTGCCGTAGGTGATTAGCAATATGCAAGTTGCCTGCGCTTGTGCTGCTGGTGCTTTATATTGTTTTACACCAGCAACTCCCAGGCGCTGTTTATGATTAAGTACATTCGCAGGGAAAATGTGCTGGCCTGGAATGGTTCCTGGCCATCGGCAGCTCTCTGCCCTCACAGGCTGTTTCCGCCAGGTAGGTGGAGTGCCTCTCCCCTCAAAATTGCTGTTGTCGTTGTGTAACCAAAAAATAAAAGCAAGCTTGGTGATGACATCTCTTGGTCTGAATGCCTGCTGGCAGCTTGTTTACACGGTTGCTTCCATAGGCTGTCTGACTGCCAGGGCAGTGGAGAGGCTCTCAGGGGAGTTGGTCAGCGTTCCCTGCATTTGCAGTCACCCCATGAGATTTGGTTCATCTTCCACCTGAGATTTCCCTGGGGAAGAACACTCGTCCTGAAGCCACAGGTCTCAGAGGAGGATGCTGCAGGTGCTGATCGGCCGGTGTCCCCCCTGGGGAACAGGACCTTGTGCTCCCTTCAGCGGTACCTCCGGGTTCACGTGTGCCCCACGCGCGCGATGTTCCCGATGCGCCTCGGGAGCGATCTGCTCTTTTGAATCGTAGACAGCAAAATAGGGACTTTCTGAAGGTTCCTGGAACGACCGGTAAATTACGGTTCGCTCTGTGTTGCCAGAGCATCCCGCAGAGTCCATTAATCCCTCTGTGTAATCCAAACAGTTAAATTCTGGAAATTTCACAGGTTTCCAGGATCCAAACTATTTGTTACTCTCGCAGTAAGAGCAGTAAACTCTGGGACGGTTGTTAAAGCTTCTCAGAATGTTCTCCTTGAGAAGGTCTCTGCACATGGGGGTCCCCAGCCCTCACGTTCATCTTTATGATTACAGCTGTCTCTGGGAACTGCGGCGCTTCAGGGCATCTCCCATGGGTTGTGCTGACACCAGATTTCCTGGAGATGTGGAACAGCCTTGGGATGAGCGCTGGGGCTTGGGGCTTGGGGACGACGGCTCCGTTTGCCTGCCAGGTGCTCCCACCCAGCAAAGAGGAGCCCTGAAAAAGCCGAGCAGGAGCGATGTGCCAGCTCTGGGCTGCCCAGCGCTACCCAACAAACCCACAAAGCGTCACACGGCTACTTAATTAGAGACATCCCTCAGCGATCCTCAGCTCCTCTGTGCGTGTACAACGTTGGGGTGGTGTGTTGTAACATACATACAGATGCTGTATAACCAAATGGATGAAATGGGGTTTCTGCTGTGGCTCTGGACGTTGCCGTGAGTGGCACACCAAGGGCGCGTCCTGTGCGAAAACCTAAGTCCGGCTGCTGTGCTGTCTGCCTGGTTGTGTCACTTAACACCACATTCCTGATTTAAAAATTAAATGTTAGCCGAAAGTAATATTGATAATTATCACATCTGACGGCAGCAGGTGTCCGTCCGTTTTCTTTTCCAAAGCTTAAATGTTCGTAGCTCTCTGGAAAAGGCCGTTGTTCTGAAGCGTTACAAAATTAACAGATTGATTTACTGTCTCGAGGATGTTCCCTCCAGACAAAGTGTTCCCCCCGCAGGTGAAGTGTTAATGCAGGCAGTACTGATGACAAACAGGAGAGTGGTTTATGCAGGGAGCTACGCAGACCCCAACACTCCCCCCAGTAACCGTAGGGACCAGCTAACGCCACAGCCCTCAGCACCGCATCTGCGCTTGGTTATTTCTGTAACCAGCTGCGGTGTTTTGAGATGCTGTTGGCAGTTTTAGCTGGTCCTCGTGTGAGACTTGTACCACTGACATTTTGAATGTCACAGCAGCTTCTTACCCTCCTTCTGGACTCTTGAGTGAGTCCAGATGCAGCTTTGTGCACGGGACCATGCCGTGCTGTTGGTGGAGCAGAGACCGGGGGGGACCTTTACATGCTGTTCTATCGCACCCCTCTGATTTGGGCCGGGTACCGACCCCGTCTGGTTTTCACCAATGGGCAGCGCTGGTGATGGGCTCTCTGCAAGAGGTGCAGGGTAAAGGATGTCGCAGCACCTTGGTGTGTTGTGTTCAGAGGTGGGAGAGGCATTTAAAAAAAGCCTTTATCTGCTGTCCGAGGTGAGGTGCTGATGGGTCTTTGCCGTTTTGCAGACAGGAGAAGGTGGTATGAAGCCACGAAATTGCCGCCTGCATCAGGCCAAGCGAGGGAGTGCGGTACGACTGTAAACGTGATTTATGAATCCTGGCTGCTCCTCTCCCACTCCAGCTATTAAACTGTCTCTCTCTCCCCCTTAATTGGACTCGGTGACCGGGAGAGCTGTAACGCAGGTTTGCACAGTGAGGAGTTTGTCTCGGCTCATTCGAAAATGAGACAAACCTGAGAAACTCCCCTGTGAAGAAGAGTGGGGGTTCTGTGCGAGGGGTGTCGGAGCTGGGGCGGATGGGGCAGGAGGTTTTGGTCGAGCAGGGCTGGTTTCCTGTGCTGCTGGAGAGGGCTGTGCTGTCTCTTGGTGCGCAGTAACGGCAACGTCCCATCTGCGGTGAGGTGTTCATCGTGCAGTTCTTGGGGTCTCTCCTTAGACCTCCGAAATCAGTGAGCGCGGCCGGAGAGCGTGTGGCCGGAGGGCGCAGGGCAGACTGTCTGAGGGGGGAAATCTGGGCCGATTAGGTGTTGTAGCTGAAATGGTAAGCTGGGGTGTGCAAGGTCTCAGGTGCTGGGGTAAAATTGATTCATGACGATGTTCCAGCTGCATTTAAAGGTGCAGCCTCCATGTAAGCTGAGGCTGGTTCTAGTCGCTGAGTTTGTAATTTAAGAATGTATTTGTCTTCTCTTATTAAAGACCGAAAAAAAAGGAAACAAGAGCCTGGAAGTTTATTTTCAGGAGTGCTGTGGGAAATCATCGCATAAAATGCAATTCATAAATCATTACTTTTATCTTGCTTGATTTATGTATTTCATTATATTTCCCAAATAGAATTTACTATAGAAAAGGCGTTTGAAAGCAAGAGCATGTTAAAGCAGGCAGCGGCTGTGCGGGGCGCGTGGGGACCGGAGCCCAGGAGGCAAGGTGGTCCGGGGACCAACCTCAGCCACCCGAGCCGAGGATCCTGCCCTGGGGAAGCTGTATTTAGCCCGTTGTTGAGCGAAGGGCTCCTGGCAGGGCCCAGGCAGCCGGGACAGGCACCTGAAGCATGTGCAGCTGTGCCGTGTATTAGCGTGGTGAGCAATGCGCTGCGAATAGCCCTTCGGACCGAGGGCT
>NW_010426719.1:21365-22871 GCF_000710305.1 Buceros rhinoceros silvestris | reverse complement strand
CAACCTCCTCGGGGGGGCCTGGGAAACAGCCGCTTTGGAGGTGGCACCAGGCAGGGGCAGGCGTGCGGGGGCTGAAAACGAGCGGTGCCGCATGCAGAAAGCGCAGCTTGGGCTGCTCCTCCCGCCGCTAATCCCTGAGCCCAGGAGGAATGTGTGAATGAGCTCAGCCGAGCTCTGCGGGACGGGCTGCTGGAGGGCTCCGCAGCCCAGCCATCTGCTCCACAGCGTGCCCAGCTATGCGCAGGCACGTTCAACGGCTCTCCCGACCGGGGCTGGGGGCTGCCGTGCCGGTGGGGATTCACCGCTCTGTCTGCGGGCTGGGAGGCTGAACCTGAGCCCGGGCAGCGAGTCCCCACAAACAGAACGGTTGGGGAGCAATGTCCTTAGCCGCGAGGTGCTTGATTCACTCACTGGTTGATTCACTGTTCCTCTCTGAGGGCCGTAGCTGAATGCTCCTCGCACCCGCTGCCCTTCACACCCGCCTCCTCGCACTTTTGGGGAGGGATGTGACATAAACGTTGTCACCTAACGCAGCTTGGCTCTTTGGCATTGATTTGTAGAAATCACTGTGGAGGGTTTATGTGTGTATGAGGATTTCATTGTCATTACATGAAACAAACCGATTAACTGCTGGCAGCCACTCCCGCTCGCTGGTGGGTGGCATGTGGTGGCTCTCTGCAAGGTCGAGGCTGCTGGTGATGGGTGACTGGCGGTGATGGCTGCGTGCTCCAGAGGAGTCACCCAGTGCTGTGGGCAGCGAGCTGCCTCTGAAGTACGGTTTTCCGGGGGCAACCTCTGGCAGTGCCAGTCAGCTATCGGACAGGTAGAGCAGGGAAAGATACCCAGGGGTGGTGTTCAATAGCAAAAGGAGACCTCGAGAGAGCTGGTGTTGAGGCAGCACGGCTGTTGTCTGGGAAAAGAAACAATAAATACCCAAATATCGACAAACAAACAAAACGGCTGCTCTTGAAGTTCATGCTGTTTTAAAATTCTATCCCCTTGAGAAAAACGGGATCACGCGGTTTTCTGACAGCTGTGGCTGGGAGGCACAAAGACTTTCCCAAGCTGGGTGCAAGGGCTGCGCTGTGGGAAGCGTGTTTGGGGACACGGCGATTCGTTGTGCCGGGGGCTCATTTGCCATCACACACCCTCAAAAATTCAGCAGAGTGCTGTGTTATCGGGGTTCTTCACCTCTTGTGATGTGCATCTTGGGTGAAGACTAGAGAAAAGGAGGGCAGACAGGGTGGGAATGTGGAATTGAGGGAGTTGTACCCAAAGCATCACCTTGTTGAACGTGTGTCGTCCTCCGGCGCTGCTTGGCGGATCGGTGCAGCCCGGCAGGTAGGACCTGTTCTCTTCCCGGGGGTGATGCCAAGCAACAACTTGTTTATTATTTTTAACAGATTTTTAACACGGTGCCGGAGACGCCGCCATCGAACTCGCAGCTGCTGTTATCTCGCAAGAAGAGCACGGACTCAAAGCCTCCCTCCTGCAGCGAGAGACCGC
>NW_010426719.1:17095-21238 GCF_000710305.1 Buceros rhinoceros silvestris | reverse complement strand
CTTCCACACAGCGCAGCCCAACGAGAAGCGTAAGTGTGCCCAGCCGCGGCTCTCGGCTTTCCCGCTCGACAAAGTTTTGGCCCTAATCGTGACTAACGGATTGTAATTCCCGTGCCTTTCCCATGCGATCTCACTGGCATCAAGGGAAGAGGTGATTCCTGTAACAGGATCAGGCTTTGGTTTCCTCCCCTGCCGCGTTGATGGGGAGCGCGAAGACCGTCTGGCATCCAAGTCCTTAACCAGGGGCTTGAAAGGAGGCTGCGTTAGCACGGTATAAAGTGTTGCTGTCCCTTCCCCACCTGACGGGCCCCTGTGCATTCCCGTTCTCATGTTCCTCGGCCCCCGTCCTCGCCGTCATCAGCTGCCGAGATGTGCTCCTGCATGCGGCAAGGGTGGGCACCCGCCTGCCTCTCCCAAAGGCGACCCTTTTGGATGCCCTCAGGCACTTTGCCTTTTACAGACATGAAAACTCGGCCAGGAGGTTCTGCATTTTTCTGAGGATTATGTACCATGGCAGTTTAAAAATGTTGAAGATCATCTTTCCATTTCTGTCACTAATTGATGCTCCAGATATTTAAGTGAAAGAGTCAGCGTCCCGTCCCTGCTCATGGAGTGGCAGAAATGTGTCTGCTCAGGCTGTTGCTTCACGTTACAGCGTAAGCCCAATTCACAGCTCGCCGCTTCCTCCTGGCCGTGCACTCCCAGCGCCTGCATCGAGCAGCTCCTGGAAATGGCCCGTTGCACAGGGAACTGTCCCGGTTTGCTGAAAAAGCGGGAGGTGAACCCGGTGAGCAGCGCCTGCACTGAGGGGCTCGGCTGGAGGCTGAGCGCGGGGAGCAGGGAGCAGGGCAAGGCAGGGGTTAACCCGCCCCCCCAGGCCTTCGACCTGCGGGGTTCAGCGGCGTTGCCGTGTACTTTGCTGGCTCTCGAAACGTCGTCTGCCCTGGTTGAGTCACCGTTAATGAGCAGGCCCGCTCGTTTCGGAGGATGTCAGAATGGTACCCGTGGGTTTAAGGAAGCGGTGGCAGCAGCAAGGCGTGCGCTGCACGTCGTGTCTCACACGGCTCTGTGGGGAGCCTCCAACAGCAAAAGCGGCTTTTGAAAAATTTCAGCTGGAGTAATTTATTTGCTGCTAATAACTAAGCAGTCGCTCGTTAGACTGCGGAGGCGGCACGGCAGCCGGAGCTGTGATCCTCCCCTTGCCTGGAAGAGGACCTGAGCTCGTTTGATTATTTCTGCCTTTATTTATTCCCACAAGAAGCAATGTTTTCTCAACTTCCCTGCTGTCGGTCTGTGATCCCCTGGGTCTGTGGAAAGCCGTTTTATTCAGTGCTGTCCCAGCTGCACGTGTCGGTTGAGGAATAGCCAGAGGTTTCCTTTTGCACCTCTCTGGAGACGGGGCAAGGCTCTAAGTCAGGTTGAAGCACAAGGGATTGGAGAGTGGCTTGAGCCGAGCCAGGGGCCACGTCTGCATCATGACCTGAGCTGTGACACAGAAATAGCTCCGCTGTGACACAGGTACAGCTGACACCTCTGGCACCTCAAAATATGTGCTGGAAGAAGTAAAGATGGCTCAGAGGAGCCCCAGCGCAGCAGGAACACTGAAGGCGTGTCACAGGAGATGTTCATCTGTGAATCAAAGACACAACAGGATCTAACAGCGGGAATTGAAACTAGGCAGGTTCACACTGGGAACAGTTTTCTAAGATGGAGACCATGGTAACCGTAAGAAGTTAGGTGGGACAGTGCGTTTTTCCATCAGTTGAAATCTGTTCATCCAAGTCAAATATCTTTCTAAAATTTTCACTGAAATTCATCAAAAAAATCTGTCTGTAAGTCAAAAATTGTAATGTTCCACAGACAGGATCAGGCAGGAGAGAGATTGGATAATCATAGGGACTATCTCATTGTTACACATCCCCTTTCTTGTCCACAGCTGACCCAGGACCCAAGCGGATACTGTGAACCCTGTTGTTAACACAGCCAATACCCCCATTGGTTCCTCATGGTCCTTCCTCATGCACAGCGTTTGGGCCCTTTGCTCCTATTTTGTCATGCAGAGTGCTTTTGTCATCGCTCCTGTGGTCCCTGTGGGGAACTGTTACCACGGTGCCCGGATCAGTTATCAGCCAGGAGCTGCTGCTCTGCTCCTGGGCCAGGGGTGGAGAGGAGCTGGAGGCTTTGGTGCAGCTCCTGTGGCTCTGCCTGCCTGACTTCCCCTAAGGTCCCCGAGGTTTTGGGTAAGTGGTGAAAACTCAAACGGGCTTTGACGTGTTGCTAGTCAAGATTGCATGTCTAGATCCTCTGAGCTGGAGGAGCGGGATCTGAGGCAGGCTGAGCAGGAGTTCGTTGTTTAGCGAAGGAAGGACTGCAAAAACCAGAGAGACCAGCTCTCCCTAGGCCCCTCCTTTCCAGCAGGGTACTCTGGGGGCTCTTGGAGAGCAGATGCTGGTTTAGTTTATTAACTGAGCTGGGCCACGCTGCCAGCAGTGAGGAGATGCAGCCAGGAGCCGCGGCTGGGGGCTGTGCTGGGGTGGGGGGGGGTTGGTGGTCTGCAACGAGAGCGTGAGCAGCTCTGACCCCCTCGTGCCTGGCTCTGCCTGCGGTTTGCAAAAAGTGGCTTTTCTGCCTTCTTTGTGATGGACAAGAAACGCACTTTAGCTGATGGGTGGTTCTGCTCTCGTGGGCGTAAGACCAAAGTAAATCCCACAGCGAAGAATCCTTCACCTAAGCTTTTCAAAACATGGAGCAAAATACAGAATCAGCCTCTTAAAAAGGAGGAAATAAAATAACCCCAGAGTTTCAGGTTCTGCCATTCATCTCCCTTCCTCTGTGGGTGAAACACCTCCCATTTCTTGGCTGGCAGCGACTTTAATTCAGCATTGGCTGGGAGCTAGCTCTGAGATTAGGCAGACAATTGACACTGGTTTGTTAGGCTTACGGAGCTTATGTCTGGACTTCAGCCTTGGGCAGAAAATGTTTGGGAATAATAAGATGTAGCATTAGACCATGCTCCCTTGGCTCGGGTCCGTGCTGCTCACAGCCTCGGTATGGCCGATCAGTCTGGTGGGGCTCGGCGTGGGCAGCTCCTGGGCCTGGCCACCTTTACACGCTGCGGAGGTGGTCTGTCGCGGCGCCGCTTAAAACCTGTTCTGATAGATGTCAAAACAGAGGAGTGGTTTGGAGTGACCTTTGGGATTTTTAGGTCTGCAGGCAGCTTAATTTCTCGCTCGATCCATCTGCTGTCAGTGTTTGTGGAGGTCAGCGCTTTGCTTTTCCTCACTTTTGCCTCGTCTTCTGTGTGGATCATCCTTTTCATCACAAAGCGCTCATGCCCTCGGAGTCCAGGTGGACTTTTGGGAGCTCATAGCTCCATGTCAGAGGGCCTGGCTCCGGCTGGGCTCGCTGGGCTCTGCTCCCTCAGCCTGTCCCACCGTGCAATAGCCGCAGCCTCTGGCTGGATTCTGGCTCCAGGCTCATCCCTGCTGCTGGGGCTGGGCATAAATGGCTTTAAATCGGGTGCTCCGGGGAAATCTTTCTTGCTCATGAGCTTTTCTGACTTGGTTTAGGGAAGGTGTGGCTTGTCATTTGAGCTTATATGGCGCATAGCTGATGAGATCGTTTGTTGTCCTGTTGGCACATCAGACAGTGGTGAGCTGGGCACCATGGCTGGGCATGAAACCACGATCTTTGCAGAGGGGACCTGAGAACTGCAGGTGGGAGTTCTGAGCTGGATGCACTTCAGAGTCTTGCCTGGTCTCCCAGCAGGTTTGCTTTGAGAAGTAGGACTGAGGCTTGGAGCCAGCCCTGTTCTCTTCTTAGGAAACCCTCTTCCTCGTTCTCTAAAGACAGGACTTTGGCTGGGTATGCCTGTGTTCCACAGTAATTCCTGGAAGAAGTCTCACTCTACTTCAGTCCCAGCTGGGGACATTGCAGCGACAAAGTTGGGGACAGAGAGGTGCATGTGCTGCTTGTTCCCTTGGTGGCTCACTGGAGATCAAGACGAATGACATTCAGTTAATTCCAGGAGCATCTTGACACGTATCCACACTATTAACAGGCTGTGGCTTTGACTAGTCTGGACGATAAGCTCAGTTTTTGGAAGGTTCCTCGTTGCGGTAGGACTGACGGCGTTTTCAGCAG
>NW_010426719.1:15586-16979 GCF_000710305.1 Buceros rhinoceros silvestris | reverse complement strand
GTTCAGCAGAAGACTGTTGCAGCAGCAGTGGTTCTCTGCTGCTTTCCGGGCTGTCAGTGAGGATAATTGCTCCTCACAATTACAATTACCGATGATACGGAAAAGGCATCTTCTGGAAATGAATTAACGTGATTTTAGGCAATTCAGTGCAGAGCTGAGGAGGGACCCCATGCTGCGGTTGTCGCTTTGGGATGTGCAGTATTTTCACTCTTCGCTGCTGAAGTTACACAAATAAGGGGGAAATCTCTGAAGAGGATGTGACTAAGGAAAACAAGAAACTCGTAAGAAGCCTCCAGACAGCAGAGCAGTGCTGGCGTTTATCCTGACGCAGGACAGCCGGCACCACGGTGGGAACGGGCACGAGGCACTGTCTTGGAGCAGATACAGAGCTAAGTTTCTGATCCATAGCTGCTCTGTGCTTCAGAAGAGCTGAGCTGGAACAGAGCAGAGACCCTGTCCCCTTCCTCCTGGTCAGGAAAGATCGATAGCTGTGGACATCAAGTCCTAGGGTGAAGCAATTTTTGCCAAAATAAGCTTTAAGTGGGTGATCTGTGCTTTTCTTGTTCTAAAATGTGGTCCTGCTCTGTCACCCAAACGCTCAGTCCCTTCGCCACCGACTGCAGAGAGTTTCATAGAGAAATCCAGGCTCTATGTAGTTTGCATTTTAATTGTTTTCAGGTTATGTAGTACTTCGGCTATGGGAGTATAAAATATTAATGCCTTGAGAAAAGTGAATGTTTTCTTACTAAAAAAGGTATTAATTTTAAATGTAGCTGCATCTTAAAAAAAACAAAAAGAGAGAGTACCTGCTCTGTCTTGCATGTTAATGCCTAATACCTCTGGAAGCCGCCTGTCCCCTGAGGTCTGGTAAGAAGCTGCCCCGTCTGCATCAGGGCAGGGGTTACGGCTGGGACCGCTGGATGCTCTTTGCTTTGTGTGCTGCGGCAGCTCTGTGTGGTGGCTGATGGCTGTGGCTTTTGATGTTTTTTTAGAGGAGAACAGGAACAGTGTCATCAACTCCAGCCTGGAATCTGTCGTCTCTTCAAACGTGAACAGCTTCCCCAACTCCAACAGCGCTCCCCAGCCCAGCCTGGACTCGAGTGATCTTGAACTTGAAGTAATTAAACCCAACAGGCCAAATTCACTGTAAGTACAGGGGTAATTAGTGTTTTAGAGCCTCTCCATCCGTAATCTTTGATCAGGGCTGTTCCTTACTCTGAATCCCAGCAATTTGATGGAGAATACGATTGAACGTTTTGATTTTTAATGGGCGCCTCGCATGTCCCCTGTGTTTTTGACTCGGTCTAAGCGGTGGAATTAGTTACTGTGGGTTGTATCTGCCGGCGAGTTTCAGCCCTGACGATTTGATGTTATATGATATACCCACGTGTGG
>NW_010426719.1:14529-15393 GCF_000710305.1 Buceros rhinoceros silvestris | reverse complement strand
GAACCGCTCGACCCATCTGGTGATCACTCCAGCAAACACAAAGGACTTTTCTTCTGAGTTACATTCTATGACTGTTGTCAGTAGAGTTGATCTCCGGCCAAATCTGTGCCATTGCTTCTGCTATTGCTTCCTTCATCTGGAAAGTTCAAGGGAAAAAATAGCGACCTTAGCGATGACTCCCTGGGGACGGCCGAGTTATTTATGAAGTCCCCCCATCTGGTGATCACTCCAGCAAACACAAAGGACTTTTCTTCTGAGTTACATTCTATGACTGTTGTCAGTAGAGTTGATCTCCGGCCAAATCTGTGCCATTGCTTCTGCTATTGCTTCCTTCATCTGGAAAGTTCAAGGGAAAAAATAGCGACCTTAGCGATGACTCCCTGGGGACGGCCGAGTTATTTATGAAGTCCCCTGAACTTGACACAGCTGAGCCCTCGTGCCGATGGCCGGATCTGCTGGGGGAATTTCCTTCCTGCCGCGGCTCTGCTGGGCCCGATAGCATTTTCCCACAGAACCTCCCCTCCTCGGATGTGTGAAGATCTGCTCAGATCTTCAGGAGCCGTTGCAGCCCTTGCAAGCCGAAGCCAACTTCCCCCCTGGCGCTGCCCAGCACACCCCTGCCTGTCCCTGCGGGTCAGCCTTGCTGTATGCAGCGACCTTCGCAATTAAGGGAGACCTTCCTTCCCACCCCTCCAGTCCTCCCACTAGCTCCAAACACTTCCAGTTCCCACTCGACCGTAGAAGTCCCCAGTCCCATGAGAGCAGATGGTGGCAGTTTTTCTTTAGCTGCTTTCTTCCGATTCTCAGCCCAGGAGTTGCTGAGGACTTGTACTGGATAAGTGCCAGGGCGGGTGCTGGTAGAGG
>NW_010426719.1:13108-14394 GCF_000710305.1 Buceros rhinoceros silvestris | reverse complement strand
ACTGGCTTCTCTTGGCTTGGTTGACAGCAGGGGTTGGGGTTTGGGGGGTCTGGGGTGCAGCCCTCGCTGCGGGATGGCTCAGGCCCCTGCCTGCAGCAGTTTGCACGGGTGGGAAGGTAAGTACAGAGTGTGTGTGTGAACAGAGGACAGGCTCTGGCTGCCATCCATCCTCTCTGCCTCTCTCCTCACCTTTACTGCCACTAAACCCACGAGCTGCATGAGTACCAAACCTTCTGGGCACATGGTGTATGAGACTCGGCTCCCTGCCTCGCTTGCCGCCTGCGAGAAAGCCGCCTGCCAGGAGTGCGGTGGTGGCAGAACAGAGCATCCAAAAGGTAAGACGGCTCTGAATTAAGGTTGCACATCACGTACGTCATGTACTGAGTGAAGATGCGTCGATACCTCATTCCCGAGCTCTCAGTTGAAGATCTGGAAGTCAGTCACATACCATTCCCCCAACAGGATGTTTTTAGTTTATTTATCCTTCAAGGGGAAAAAAAATGATGTGACTTATAATACAGCAAGGTTTGTGAGCCTGAGTCTTGCTGTGACCTTACAGGAATTGTTTGCCAAATTTGCAGTTTGTCAGATTCCAGGAATTGCTTCTTCCTAATAATTCCTTTTTTAAAGGGAATCTTAAAGAAGTTCAGCAGAATAAATCAGTTAAAGCTGTGGGCCGTGGGGATTGGAGGAATCGTGCTGTAACTGAGGAATTAAGTGAGCAGTAGGGCAGTAAAAGCATTTCCTTGAGACCAGTCCAGGGGCCTTTCCAGTTCTGTGAAGTGAAATAGCGATTAGCAGGGATCACTGGCAGCTCTTACGGCTCTGACGGTGCTCGTGGTGTTAGTGCTTTTCCTCACTTCCAGTCATTACGTGGTAATTTTTACACACACAGAAAATCACAAATTCTCAATCAACATTGAGATGAAGGTTGAAAAGTGAGTCTTACGGTGAATAAGACCACAAGACAAATAATACTTTCTTCTCTATAACCCCAAATACTTAAATCAAATCTCTTTAATCCAATCCCTCAGTGAGAAATGAGGCTCCTGAGCCCATGGTATGCTTCTGAAGCCGTACGTGGGGATGTCCCGCCAGCCCCTCCCTGCCCGCTCACCCACGAGCGCGAGTCTGCCGTGGCTTTGGCAGCTCCGCGGTGCTCTGCCCTCGGTGCTCAGGACTCTGCGGGGAGTTGGTTTGCAATGGTGAGGATGAGGAGGGCGAGGAGGGCTGCCAGCAGCGGGTCTGTCCCCCAGCCCTGCCCTGCGGCTGTTTACAGGCTGGGG
>NW_010426719.1:10110-12963 GCF_000710305.1 Buceros rhinoceros silvestris | reverse complement strand
GGCTGGGTTGGGGCCGGGTGTCTGAATGGTGCCAGTATCCTGGCAGCTTTGTTGCTGCTGCTCTGCGGGACTGCCCAAATAACCAGGGCATAAAGCCGCTTCTGTTTTTGTCCCCCGGGAGTCAGTGGGGCTTCGCAGGAAGCCCTGGGCAGCCCGCATGCTGCAGCCGGTCTGCGGGATCCGCCACTGCCGTGCAAGGGGTTCTGGTGCTCCCCTGTAATTCCCAGACCCCCAGTGAGGGAGTATGTCAGTGGGAGGGTCTCAGGGTGCCTTGTCCTTGGTGCCCCTTCCAAACCCTGCCAAGTTCTGTGCCAGTCCTGTGAGACCCGTCTTGGAGCTCTGTGTCAGAACTTTGGGTTTTTTCTTGCATTCTTCACCATTTTCTGCGATTTTTGGCCGTGGAGCAGGGCTGTCCTGTCTGAGGACCCGTTCAGGAGGGGCTGGCTTGCCTGGCAGCCCGCGCATGGGTTGATCAGCTGCCTGAGCTGGGAGCCAGTGCTCGCCAAAATCCAAAGCCTGCAGCTGAGGAGCTGTCAAATCCAGGTGAGTGGAGGCCAGGAGGTCCTCCTTGACAGAAATGGGAATTTCTTTCTGAACAAGGCACTCTTTAAGAGAACAAGTATGAAAGAACCCAGGATTTGGTGTTTCCTTCCCTTCGAGAAAGGGACCTCTGCTTCCCTAACGTGACAACAGCAAATTAGTAAATTAAAAATGACTCCAAAATGATTTGATCTGCTCCTTATTTTCTGCCCGGTGCATTGCTGAAAAACACGGGCTGATGGAGATGTCCACGCAGAGGAAATGCCGGCATTAATTAGTGCCTTCTGCTTTATCCGGGTCTGGTGCCTTTAGGTGTGGCTGCGTCTTTCGCCCTTTGCCCACGTGGGCAGGGTGGGCACAGTGACCCCAGCACCCTGTCCAGCCTCACTGTCCGCCAGGCCCCAGCCTCAGCTGTCACTGCCCTGGGATGGGTGCCCACCGCGGGAGGGGGACGGGCAGGGCGGACACACGATGAGCCTTTCGGCATTAGTATCACTTTGAAAGCTTTGCTTATGTTGTCTTGTGTCATCAGTGGGTTGCCCATCAGTGCTTTGTGCCACCTTCCCACACGTGCTTCGACGTGGACAGAGTGTGACAGGGGAAAACACACTGTTTCTGATGGTCACAAGGTACCAAACTCTGGTCTGTGTTCAGGGAAAGCTGTGAAGTTGTGTTGCCCCAAAGCAATGTCCAGGTTGAGGCTGCTCTCCAGCCGAGCCAACAGCAGGGACAGTGGTAGCCTGAGACCATCAGCACCTTCCCATCATGAGTTGCCTCCTCCACACAGACTGCAGCTGGATTCGGTGCTTCCACCTTCATAGAACCACAGACTGCTTTGGGTCGAAGGGATCTTCACAGCTCCCCCAGTCCAACCCCCGCAGGGAGCAGGGACACCTGTACCCAGAGCAGGGGGCTCAGAGCCCCAAGGGCCAACCTGACCTGGGGTGGTGCCAGGGATGGGGCTTTGCCCACCGCTCTGGGCAGCCTGGGCCAAGGTCTCACCACCCTCAGCATCAAAAACTTCTCCCTTCTCTCTAGTGTGAATCTCCTCTTCCAGTTTAACCCATCACCCCTTGTGCTGTCACAAGAGCCCCTGCTAAGCCTTGGTAGATCCCAGGTGGGATGTCCCCAGACACATCATTTCACGGTGGGCGCAGGCACTGTGGCACAGCCACTCACCCTCTGCAAGAGCGCCTTGGGAAACTGCAGGGAAAGGAGTTGAGTCATTTTGATGATCTTGCTTCTTGTTTAGCTAGAAGCTGATGTTCTTGTGGAAATACCTCCTGTTGATCTCAGTGGGAGACTTGTAGTGCAGATGTGACGGGCTGCAAGTCTGGGGGGTTTCTTGTTTTCCTTGTGCTGCAGTGAGCACCGATGCATTCAAAGGCTGCCTGTAAAAGAGCAATGCTCAGAACTGTGAACACTGTGAAATTAGAGATGTTTGTTTGAGCTGTTGTTTACAAAAGCCTCTCAGCTCCCCTCTGAATGCTTGGGTATCCTGCAGGTCTCTCTGTGGGGACCTGAGCCGGTTCCTAAATCCCCCTTGTGAGCGTGTGCTCCTTCTGCCCCAGCTCTGGGCGTGATGCCGGGGCTGAGATCTCCTGGTCTCGGTGCCGTCACCCCTGTCCCCCTCCCAAGGGGAGCACGGTCGTTCTCAGACTTGCCTTCCCTCCAGCACGGTTCTCCTTCACCAGCCGGGAGGGAACTGGTTTTATCTGCAGGACAGCGGCTCTTCCTTCCCAGCCACCAGTCAGGGTTTTACTATGGGAATGGCTTTATTTATGAGGACTGGTTTTATTTCTATGGAAAAACTGCTCTGGGCAGGAGTTGTACTGGGTGAGTCAGCAGGGCTGCTGTCCCATGCCAGGAGCTGTCACCGCGGCAGAGGGACCCAGGCTGGCTGCAGGGCCACCAAAGCCCCAGGGAGGGGGTTTGTTTTTCAGTGAGCGTTGGGTTTCTTTATCCTGCCCTTGCAGAAACCATCTTCCTTAGAAAACGTGGCACAACCGGACCCAGAAGGGGCTGTTCCTAGCAGAAATACACGCTGCAGCTGAAGGGGGCACGTTGTCAAACAAAACACAAGGTGTAAGCCGGTGGCTGTTAGAATCCTTGAAACAAAGCACCTTGCTGTGGTGGCCCTTGGAGCCTCGGCTGAACGCTGCAGGTGACCCACACCTTCGCCGGTGTTTGCTTTGTATTTTTGCTTCTCTGCTTGATTTATTTATCAGCCTCATCTGTGTCCCCTGCATTATTCCAAGAGCTGTGCTGCGAGCAGGGCCCCGCTGTGCCAGCACATGGGCGGCCGCTTGAGCG
>NW_010426719.1:8218-9631 GCF_000710305.1 Buceros rhinoceros silvestris | reverse complement strand
CGCTGCAGGCGTTTACAGCTGTTTGCAAAGCTGAGCAACTAGTGCGATACAGTCTGGAAAATAAACAGCAGCCAAGCGTACTGGCGGCGGCAGAGGGAGCGGTGGGGGGTTCGCTTTCTCCTCTCACAGTGATCTCTCGTGGTGCGGGGCTCTTCTGGAGGTGGGGTGGGGCCAGGCAGGTAACCAGATGGGCTGCATTTTTGCATTGCAACTCCACGAAATTGCCAGCCTGCGCATTTATAAGTGTGAATGTGCCAACGATACCCTGCGGGGGCTTCTGCCTTTTCTTTTGGAAGGGGAGGTGAACATCACAAGCGCACTGGAAGGGCTGGCATGGGTGGCAAAGCAGCTGAGGTTCGCAGGCAGCCCCAGGGATGCTTGCGGGGGTCCCGCAGGAGCAGGGATTGGTGCAGACCTGCCCCTTTGCCTTTAGCATCGCGTGCCCTGCGGTACGTGGCCTGTCACCATCTGCTGCTCTCCCGTGCATCGGGGCGAACGGGCAGGTTTGCACGAATCCGAGATGCCACCCACCTACAGAGAGGGCACCTTCCTGCCAGTCACCCCGTGAGCAGAGGTGGCTTCCCACAGCGTGCTTGCTCGCGCTCTCTGCAGAAGCTCGGCTGTCCCGTGCAGCAGGACTTTGGTTCAAGGCCCCCGGGAAGCACCGTGGGTGCAAGGTGGGGTTGGGCATCAAAGAGGCAGCTGGGAGCTGGGGAGGCAGAACCTGGGACTGGGGTCCCCAGGGCTAGGGTGAGCCTGGGGCCAGTGGATGGGAGTGGGTTGGTGCAGGAGGAGGGTTTACCTGTGCAGAGCAGGCACAGAAATACGCCTTCGTCTGTGGGGTGGGACCCGGCATCAGCTGTGTGAGTGAGCGTCTAAATATAGCAGGAACTGAGCTATTAAATAGCCCAGACCTGAGGCACTGGCAGGCTCAGCCTGCCTGGGGCTGACCCAGCACGACCCTGCTGAGGCTGCTTCACTGCTCTGAAGTCCCAAGAATCCCCTCGACTTCGGAAGGGATCCCCCGAGGTTGGGAGTCCTAGAATCACAGAATACAGAATGGGTTGGGTTGGGAGGGACCTTAAAAATCATCTAGTTCCAGCCTCTTCTGTGGACAGGGACACTTCCCACTGGACCAGGTTGCTCAGAGCCCCGTCTGACCTGGCCTTGAGCACTTCCAGGGATGGGGCATCCACAGCCCAAACCATTCTATGGTTCAGTGATTTTTTTCCTGACTTCTCAAGGAGATGTGTCTGACCCAGCTTACTGACACTGCCTGTGGCTGATGGCCACTCCCCTCTCCCCACGTTTCCAAGCCCTTCAGAGATCCCGATGGAGCCCTTTGAGGTCAGGGCTTTTCACAGTTGATGAGGAAGCAGGGCCTGGCTGGGAGAGGCTTCACCCGTAGCCGAG
>NW_010426719.1:6899-8081 GCF_000710305.1 Buceros rhinoceros silvestris | reverse complement strand
TAGGCTTACGGCAGGGACCGAAGGAAGTGCTCATCCCCACTCAGCCCCTCGCTCCACCACCCATCGCCGACACGTGCTGTTTGCCGCATCCCCTTCACCCGGGGGACTCTGCCTTTAGGGCAATAATAGCTTTGGGAAACTTGGATTTAGTCATCACGTGTCTATTTGTATTTTACTTTATCTTCTCATTGACCAAGTATGGCCATTTCTTGCCCTCCATGGGTATGGAAAGAAATGAGGAGCACATCTATGGTCTAGTGGTCATGAAAAAAATAACCCAGTTAATCTAAGGAAGTGCAGTTATTCCCATGTGCTTTTGATTTACAGGACCAGAATAAATCTTCATTAGGCTTCCCAGTTGAACAAAATCCTCCCTTCCCTTCCCAAAAATGAGAGAGATTTCAAGTATTGATGTATTTGCAAAAACAGCCTCCACCAGTGACTTCTTGGGAGCCGTGGGCTGGCGGAGGAGTGGGGGGACCGGTGCCCGTGACAGGCAATGTGAAGGGCTGCACCTCCTGCCCACTGCCCCGTCCCTGGCTCTGCTCTGGAGTCCCTCACCATCCCAGCTCCATGTCCAGCAGCAGGCAAACCAGTGCTGCAGCGTATCAAACAGGGTAGCATGGTGTTTTTTTTAAATAAATAATCGCTTAAAAATGCAAACCGCTTCGGCACTAGAGAGACCTTTAGATGCTGCTGGTTCCTCACAGAATTTAAGTCATTTTTTCCACTCTGAAAAATAACTACGTGACCACGACACAGCCTCACCCAGCAGCTCTGCTCCCAGCAGGGTGCACATCTCTGCTGCAAAAAGGAATTGTTTCGTTCTGCTTCTCTTTTCAGTTTTTTTTAAACTTCTGTGGATTCGTCAGTAGAAGGAGCGATGTGAACTTTACGTACCCGGCTTCACTAGTCAAATTACTGCAGGACCAAACCCTTCGTCTCTGCGGAGCCGTGTCCCTGTGCTGTCAGCGGGATGAGCCAGGTGGAAAGGGCAGCAGAAGCTGCTGTTGCTTGGGAATTCAGGGGGCAGTTGCATGGTTTCTGGATGCCGTGTGAAGTTGGCAGCTAGAATAAACTCCTTTATTTATAGAAAGACCCCCCTGAAGGCACACAGGGGGCATGGCTGGGGAGTTACTTGCAGGTTGTGAGCTTTTGGCAGCCATATTCAGCTTTTCTTTC
>NW_010426719.1:5783-6834 GCF_000710305.1 Buceros rhinoceros silvestris | reverse complement strand
AATAAACTCCTTTATTTATAGAAAGACCCCCCTGAAGGCACACAGGGAGCATGGCTGGGGAGTTACTTGCAGGCTGTGAGCTCTTTGCAGCCATATTCAGCTTTTCTTTCATTCAGCGCAGGGAAGCTGTGAGACGGTGCTGTGTCACTGCCCGAGCGGAGCTTGGGGACACAGGGCAAGGAGGTTTTGTGCGTGGGTGCTGCTGGGGGTTGACACGGCGCTCGCCCTGGCACCCCGATTCTAGGCTCGTTTAACTGGTACAGTAGATCCTCCAGGGCAGTTCTATTTTCCTGTGAAATACAGTGCTGTAGAACATGGTGAGCTTGTGCAGCCCCGGCAAAGCTGAGCTTTCTCGTGGATACAGAGTTAACCCTGTCAGTGGCCATCCCCGTGTCCATCAGCTGCTGCCACAAAGCAATGTCATTGCTGCTTCTTTGGTCAAAGGTCTGGAGATGCTCAGCCCCGTTTTAGCTTCAGCTGGGATTTTTTACAGACATTTGTGGTCTATTCTATTGAAAGCCTAGCTGGGTAAAGGGAGAGGCCAAGGCGAGTTGTCCGAAGCGCAGCACTGGTCTCGACTCTGCCCTGGGATTCGCACCCTAAAGACCCTCATCATCATCCCGGGGTCGGCAGCGAAAGCCGGGCGGCAGCTGCTCAGAAGTGTTCGGTTTCAGGCTAGGAAAATGTTCCGGTTGCAGCTGAAGTTACTAATTCCGACAGCGGTGTTAGATGAGCCATCGGGTGAAGTGGAACCAGCCGGTCTCGCAAGGGAGATGCTCGAAGTCACCGCCGCATTTTTCGCACCTCCAGCACACGAACGGGGGTGGTTAATAGCGAGCTGCTGTCCTCGCCAGAATACACCGTGCTGAGCTGGCGGAAAGACTGGCCACCCGTGTCAGTGGAACGCTGCTGCCGGTGTCCGGGGCAGCAAAACGAGGTCACCCCGGGGGATGAATGATGGGTCCGGTGCCGGCGAGCTGCCGAGGCTCCGGTCTGCGCTGGAGCACAGGAGCAGGTGGGGGGGTCTCTGCCATCCAGCCGAACCAGCAGC
>NW_010426719.1:0-5725 GCF_000710305.1 Buceros rhinoceros silvestris | reverse complement strand
TGCGTGCCCACCCCACCCAACCCAGCCGCTGCTCTCATTGCTGCGGGCCACAGTGGCAGGGCTGCGGTGCTGGGGACGTGCTGGCAGCACCGAGCAGGATCAGCTCCAGCCTGCCCTCGGGACAGGGCTGTGTGCCTGAGCCACGGCCCAGGCGGGCACTTCTGTTTCTTGTCAGGCTCTTGGTGCCCTGTTCGGTGTGGCCCCCTCCTCGCGAGGGCTTTGGGAGCTGGCAGCTTGTATTTACAGCCTTGGTCACATCGGTGTCAAATGCCTCCTTCCCCTTTCTCACCCTTTTTCGCTACCCGTTCCTGTCTTCTGCTGGGATTGTACAAATCCCAGAGGGACTTGATTTACTGGTGACCCGGCAGTGCTGGGTGAACGGTTGGACTCTGGGAGCTTAAAGGTTTCTTCCAACTAAAACGATTCTGTGATTCTAAATAATTCTGGCATTAACTGCAAAGCCCTGTTAGTCTTGGGGTCTGAGCTTGGGACTGATCCAGAACCGCTGCTCTGCAGACAGCAGTGCAGGATTTCGTTTTCCCAGTTCTGATGTACGGCTCCAGTCTGCACGGGGTGAAGTTCCACTGGCTTTTCTGGCCTCACTGTCGTGTGCCAAAGGTGGGATCCCCCGTCGGGGTCAAGCTGTGTCCTCTGCAGGTTCCACACCCCTGGGGGTGATGCAGACGGAGCATGGGCATCCTGAGTGTGCCGGGGACGCGGCTCCAGCAGCTCCATCTTGCATATCCCACGAGGAGCTGCAGAGCCCAGGAGCATGGCGTGCCGGAGGACAGGTCACCTCCTGCTGGTCTCGGCAGCGGTCGTGCGCTCGACCGCTTGTTTGCTGGTGCGTGAGAGTAGGAAGAAAGGTGCACATGCAGCCAAGGCCTTTGAGTTGTTTATTCCTGCTTATTAAAGCCCTCCCTGCTGTTTAACTGGTCACAGGTAACTGGTTTGAGAGCAGCTCTGGGCAGCAGATAGTTCTTCTCGGCAGGGTGCGGTGAGCATGGCGATGCCAGCGTATGGGAAAGCCTCTGGGTATGGACCTGTCGGGGGTTTCTCGAGCTTCTGAGTCTCTCTGTGCATCCGTGTTTCTTGGAGGTCAGGTTTACAGGTCAGAGTATTCCTGAAATAACCCCTTCCCTGTTACCCAATGGTGTAAGTGAGGGGCAGAACCGATGCACTTCATGGTTTCAAGCTCGGTTCTCCATCTATAAGTGTATTATCCGTTTCAGAAGGATGATGTTCAGGAGATAGGAACCCAGCAATGCTTTTAAAAGGAGAAAATATTATCTATAGATTAACATAAGACCGCGCAGAGACCGTCAGCCAGAGGATCGGCCCTGTCCCTCACCCTCGACACAGCGCTGATAAGGGACTGGGGCTCGGGGTGGGCTGGCAGAGGGTCCCGCTGGATGGAGTGGGCAGGGGCGAGCAGGCAGTGGCCACCACACTGCATCTGCCTGTCTGCCTGTCTGTCCTCTGTTCGGAGGGGGCTGTGGTGTGGGGGAAATGAGCCCTTAACCTGCACGACCTTGTTAGTTCCTCTCGCTGCTGCTGACTTTCCCGTGTTTTGCAGAGGCTTTCATGGCTCTCTCCTCTTCAGCTCGTGTTGTTTGTGTTTGGAGAATACTGGCAGTTAGAGGTGCAGGAGGCGCAGGAGCGGGTCCCACCCTCATCCTGCCTTCCCGTCAGCCATGTTGGGAATGTCCCTCTGAAACGGCATCTCTGGGACTTCTGTTTAAGACATTTTCCTCATAAATCAAGTACTCCTGTCCCTGAGGAACCTGGATTCTTACCCGCGCTTCCCCCACCCCAATATTCAGCCTGTCTCTTAGTTTGGATAAAGACTGGGAAAATGCACTGGGTTTTTGTATTGACGTGTTTCACTCTAAAAATGGGGTAGTTTGTGCTCAGAGGGGTCCTCTTCCTCCTGGGTGGGCGAGCGAGTGTCCAGGAGGGTGTCCCGGCGGCCAGCAGCTGCCAGGGATGGGGCTGCCAGCCTGCTCAGGAGGTTCCTGCATTGCTTCAAACTCTGAATGCCATCCAAGCGGTGCTTGCTGTGGTAAAGATGCTTCTTTTGACTTTAACTTCATTTTCTGGTTTTCTCTGCTCATACGAAATTGGAAAAATGACTTGTGGTAGGCACAGGGTGCCTGGACCCCTGCACGGTGACAGAAACTGCTTGGGGCACTTGGGGTAGGTAAAGCGGGACCGTGAGGGAATAGGAACTTGATTAATTGCAAGGCTTTGGGCAAAACAAAGCTGTTTCTTCTTCCTTCCACCACATTGTGGCCATCTGGCCAGGAGCCACCATGGCTCCAGCGAAAGCCAAGAGCCTGGAGAGGCGGTGTCAGGGCCAGCAGCTCGGGGCCAGAGCCCCCCGAGACCGTCCTCTGGCACTGCGGGTTCTCTGCTGCCCTTTGTGGGAGGGATCAAAGCGCTGAGCAGCTGGCATGTGCTGGCACCCTTGGGTGACCCAGCGTGAACCACGGCTGGTCACTGCTGGGCTGGAGTGAGGGTTCCGCAGCAGCTCAGCTCGGTGCAGCCGCGCACAGCTCAGCTCAGACCCCGGAATGCTGGGCTTCTGCCTAATCGGGGTTTAATCGCGAAGGCCAGTCTCAAGGGGCAGATCTTTGACTGCCGAACAAAAAAATGGCATTTTTTAGGCATTAGGTAAAATCCTGTAATCACAGCTCCTCTGGAAAAGCCTTATCTCAATTACTTTTTAAGACGAGCAGACCTGTTCCTCACTGTGGTCGTACGCTGGACTGAGGGTTGTACACCCGACATTTGTGTCCCAGTGGGGTGGGGTGGCCCAGAGCCGGTGCGAGAGGTACCCTGGGCAGTCCCAAGCCGGGTCCCCAAGCCCAGGTGCCCAGGTGGATAGCTGCTCAGAGCTTTGCCTCCCGGGCAGTGCCAGCCCAGGCAGTTGTCTCAGCCGTCCTTCTCCCGGTGCCTCCTCCTGTGGCTGGTGGGGGTTTGCCTCTAACAGAGCTGCGAGGTGCTGCCGCATTGCTCGTGGAAACGGGGAAGAGCCTGGGACCCCCCTAATTACAGACCTGGGAGGACAGAGGGCTCTCGGCCATGACACTGCCCTCAGCAGCAGAAAGTCACCCAGGTCGGGGTGAAGTTACACCAACCGTAGCTGTTCGTCTCCTGGTGGGAGCCACGGGAAACGTGGACAGGTTACCAGAGCCAGCCTGGGGGCAGCGCAGCGGAGACGGGGTCTGCGCCGGGGAGAAGATGAGTTTGCTGCTAACCACGAGCAGGGTTTGAAGGGCACTTGGCAGCACGCGGGGCGGGCTGGGGCCGGGGAGCAGGGACAGCGCCACAGCCCGCAGCAGAAAGGGCTGTGCTCCAGCCAGCAAAGCTGAGGGGTCCTGATCGAGGGAGCTGCTGGGGGACCAGGAGCGGTCTCTGCGCTGGGCTGGGCAGGGGCGTCCGGCAGATGACTCTGGGGATGCGCTGCAGTCTGTATTTAGACGCGGGGTTGGCTTCGTGCTCGAGAGGAGGAGAGATTATTTCCAGTTTAAAACAGAAACCGCCTATCTCCTCGTTTTCTCACTTGAGAAAAGATCCTAAAATTCCCAGTCTGTTGCTTGGCTTATTCCAGATGACATAATATTCCAAGTATCTCATGACTTTTTTTTTTTGGTGCAGGCTGTTATAAGGGTGTCTGTCTGTTTGGTTTTTTTAGAGCAGTTTTAACTTGGGAGTCCTAGATTCTGCCTGCAGTTAGAAAGCTCCATAAACTGCAGCGATTCCAGGGTCTGGCAAACATCCGTGGCCCCGCTTCGTGAAGAACACAAGCAGTGGACCCTGCAGAGGAATACCCTGGACACTCAGTCACTGACGGCAACACGTTTTAAAACTTGCATATAAATACGTGAACGTATTTTGTAATTCCTGTGCGGTGTTTAGATAGCTCTGGGTTTATTTCTGCGTGCGTCCTGGAGGTGTTTGGAGAGACGTGAAAAAGCACGGTGCTCGCAGGCCACAGAGCAGGCATCTTGGTTTGGGAGGGCAGAGGGAAATGAGAAACGTCCCTCTGAGGCTGGCTGAAGGGGTGCCAGCCCCCGCCCCCCACCTCTGCCTCTGCCTGGCAGGCGCAGGGCTTTGGGCTGGTGGAGGGAACAAGCTGAAGACGGGTGGTTTATCTGTTTTTCTGCTGTGTGGGCTTTGCAGAGCCCCCAGAGCTTGGCACAACAGCTTTGCAAAGCTTCAGCTCTTTCACTTTCTAGTTGGCTCTTGGTCTAGAAACTTTCCACAAATTGAACTTGAAAATTAAGCCAAATATTCTCATAAAATAAGCCTCCAGTTCTGTGGCTAACCCCATGTGAACTAGTAGTCGTGCATCAAAATATTTTCTGCAGGCTCTCCCATTAAAACAAAGGTAATTTGTCAGGCTAAGAGCCCTTTGCTAATGGGATCAGGCGTCTGTCTTCCCGTTCTCGGCAGGAACGAGGGATGCGGCTGCTTTGGTGTTACCGTGGGGGTGCTCCTCTGGGTGCTCCTGCCCGCGTGGGGTGCGTGGGCGCTTGCAGATGGACGGACGGACGGACAGCCGCTTCAGAGGCAATGCGTTCCTGGCTGCCCCAACTCCTCCAGCCTGACTCCCGCTGCCCGCAGCTTCTCCCAGCGCTGTCTCTCAGCAGCCTCCTCAGAAGTTTCTGCCTTTGAACAGCACTGCTCTCTGCGATGCCCTCTGGGAACATCTGAGGGTGCTTCTCGCACACCGAATTAAATTAGATCTGCCTCCAAGAGATCTAAAAAAGGGCCGTACACTTCAGCGACACATACGCTTAAAAGACAGTTTTCTTGAAAGAAAATACAGACATGGCACTTGCATTGCTTTCTTAATTGGTGTAATTAGTGTGGAGATAGCTGCAGAGCAGTATTTTCTTCAAAGAAACTGCCTCAGACAAATATTGGCTAATGGAAATTTTACTTTCAAATAAAGCAGTATTTGAAAATACATTACGGCCGTTGTGGGGAAAGGGGTGCAGGGATCCAAGATGCTGCAGCAGAGCCTTCCCTGGGGCAGCCCGCAGAACAGGCTGGGGTTTGTTAGGAGCTGGTGTGCAGATCTTGCACTCTTCTGGCCGGCCAGTCCTTTCTTCCTCCCTTCTCCCTCTCCTGCCTGCCATCCCCCCTTCTCCCCTTTGATTTCAGCTGAGCCGCGGATCCCGGGGTGTGTTTTGCTCCATGGCTGCCGTGCACGGTCCCCCCAGCCCGCTCAGCCCCTGCACCCGGCTCTGCTCAGTCTGCATCTGAGTTTCTTTTGGGCAGAATGTCTCAAGCGTGAGCCTAGCCAAAATTTTTATTGAGGCTGCTGAAAGCAAGATGATAGTAAATTAGGTCTTTCTGCCACCTATAAATGTCACCACAGTCAAAATATTTTAAAGAAACGGCCAAATGCATTCTTCGGTTCCTCTTCCTGCAGGCAGATTTAATTCAAAATCAAGGATGTCGCCTAGACTCTCCCTTGTAAAAGTTTTTTGATGAATGTGGGAGTGTTTTCTGAAGGCAGTGCTGGTTTCCAGCCGTACCACACAGGCACTGAAAAAGCTGAAAACCTCCCAAACCTCCCCAGTTGCCCAGCAGCTACAGCTGCCAGGGCTGGGAATGAGCTGGGGCGGCCGGAGGAGCAGCGCGTGAGCGGGGTTCGGATGGGGACCACCTCCGGGGGTGGCTGTCCTGGGGCCGGCCACCCCTCCCTCCCGCG
>NW_010426718.1:0-2509 GCF_000710305.1 Buceros rhinoceros silvestris | reverse complement strand
TTTCTGCCCTCGACAACCCGGCAAGGGGTCTGTGCCCGTTCCCTCCCCACAGTGTTATGGGGTACCAGTGAAATTAACTGGGAAATCTGGCTGGAGTAAGGGGGTGCAGGAGTGAGGGCAGGGCAGGCCTGGGAGTGCTGGAGGAGGGCAGGACCCCCGGGAAGGGGCTGGGAGGGTGTCAAGGTGGAAGGGGAATTGCTGCAGGCAGGGGTGTCCCTCCCTGTGGGCTTCCGTGCCAGCAGACCCTGCCCTGCCCAGAGCCACCCCAAGGTCCTGCCTGTTGTCCTCACCCCACGCTCTTGTCGACCAACACCACAGAGATCCCCTGTCCTGGGGTACTCGGGGACCTCCTGGCAGTACTCACGGGGGGCCTCAGGAGCACGTCCCCCCAAAGGCTCTGCCCCAGCGCCCTGCCATGCATGCTCCCCCGATGTCACCCCGTGCTGCATGGGGCAGGCGGGAAGGGCATCTGCCTTTTGTTACCTTCCTCGGGAGGCACCAGCCACGAGCAGCCACCAACCTGAGCTCCGTCCCTGCGTGGGGCTCCAGACTCACCTCTGTGAGCAGAGAATACAGAGGGAAATGCTGAGGTGATGCTAATGGCAGCCAAGGATGCCCCAAGGGAATCTGGTGAGGCTTGAGGGGGTGTCAGTCCTCTCTGAGTGTTGTCTTGCCCTCCTTGGGGACATCAGGTCTTAGGGAATGGCTCAGGGCAGGATCTGGTCCTTAAGGACATCCTATGGGTACGGCTTCAAAGATTATGTGCATTGGGGGGGTCTTGGAGACCATCATGTCTTTCCGGGGACAGCTGTGCTCTGTGCCAGGTGAAGCCACATGGAAGGGCTGGAGGGGACCAGGGCAGTAGCAATGCCAGCCAGGCTGGTGGCTCATCCAGATGCCACTTAAATGAGATGCATTCCTCGCAAACCTGCTCCTTTAGCAGAGGGGATTCCCTGTCCTAGGGGTGCCCGGACAGTTCTGGACCCATCCACTCTTCGCCTGTCTGGGGGAACTCAAGAGGGACTGCCAGCTCCCCACGAATCCTTCTGCAGCTGTAGGCAAATCTCTCACCTCATTTGGTGCTAAATGTCTCCTTCCCTCCCAGACAAACACCAGCGAAGGGATTTCGTTCCTTGCAAATCTTGTCCCAAGCTTCTCCCAGGGCCCGCTGTTAATCCCGGGAAGCCTGGCTGACCCGAGGAAGCCTGGCTGTCCCCGCAGCAGCTGCGTTCAGACACGTCCTCAGCAAGAGGGCACGTCCGGGACACCCACGCATGTGACAGCATCAGAGACACAGGGACGTCCCCGAGGCCATGCTGGGAAACGGTGGCAGAGGAGGAAGCCTAGAGCCAGACATGGGTCTCCCCTTTCTGTGGCCCTGTCTGCTCCTGCAGCGTGGCCGCCTGCCCCAGGGCAGGTCCTGGGCACCCGTGAGCACAGCAGGCAGCACCCACGGAAAGTCAGCTCGAGCCGGTTTGCTGGTAACGATCATCCCATGTCCACCTTGGGACCCACCTGGAGATGCTGTCACCGATGTGTGCTGTGTGTCCCACCCTACGGTCTCCAGCCCCGGGAGGTTTCCTGTCCCTCTCCCCAGCAGTGACTGCTGCTGTTCTGAGACTCTCCAGCGCTCACGTTTCA
The DNA here is from genome assembly GCF_000710305.1 of Buceros rhinoceros silvestris. Classification (NCBI taxonomy): domain Eukaryota; kingdom Metazoa; phylum Chordata; class Aves; order Bucerotiformes; family Bucerotidae; genus Buceros; species Buceros rhinoceros. The sequence continues at coordinate 868 of NW_010426718.1, read as the reverse complement.
CCAGCCATAAAAGTGTCTGGGGAAAGGGAGGGCGGCGGAAGCGTGCGGCCTCGCCGTCTGTTCTAGCACCCTCCGGCTCCGCTTTTCCCCCAGCCATAAAAGTGTCTGGAGAAGGGGAGGGAGCAGCAGCGTGCCGGCTAAGGAGAGGGAGCGGTGCCTGTCCCTGCTGCTGCTGCAGACCCTGTCCCAATGCAAGGAAGAGGCGGCTGCTGGTCCCCCTGTAGTGACCCAGCCCCTGAACTCTCCGTCCATCCATCCTGTCTGGATGGAGAGGTGCCAAAATAGATCAAAGAGCCACCAAGAGAAAATGAGACATGAGTGACCCCCCAGCCCGCAAGCAGGCAGTGGGGTGTCCATTGCTGGGCTGCCAGACGAGGTGCAGGGACCCGCAAAGACGGAGCCAGCTCACGCTCAGCCAGCCTGAAGGCTCCTGCAGCCCCCTTTCAAGGTTCAGCCCAGCATTTGCCACTGATGGCCGTGTGTGCCCTCCTTCTGCCCAGACCCCAGTTATGGGGAGAACCATGTCGGCTCCGGGTGGGTGCAAGAGCAGCCCATGCTGAGCACCGCAGCCCCCGCTTGGGCAGGATGCCCATCACCACACTCCCTCTTCTTTTTTTCTCCTGCATCCCGGGCCGCCAGTGCCCCCGGTGCTGCCCCACACAGCTCCGCACAGCCCTGGGGCATAATGCCCAGTGGGTCCAGTGCCCCCCGCAGAACCCCCCAGGCTCCCCGTCCATCCCAGTGCCAGCTGGCCCTGCTGCGGGATTAGGCGGGAGCACGCGAGGAAAACACGGAGCATCTCCCTGGATCAAACGCCCACGAGGCAGCAGGGAGGGGGTATAATTCACCCCCCACCACCCCATATGAG